>NC_048230.1:52360430-52378743 GCF_002007445.2 Ailuropoda melanoleuca | reverse complement strand
GTGGGGCTCGATCCCATAATGCCGGGATCACGCCCTGAGCCGAGGGCAGACGCTTAACCGCTGTGCCACCCAGGCGCCCCCATATGGTAACTTTCTAAGAGGTGTTGAAATGTATGGAGAGTAACAAGAATGATCGAGGATGATTTTTTGAACCCCAACAGATAAAAGTATTAATTTTTCCTAAATTATGGGACAATTTGAAATAATTGCTCATATAGTTAATTAACTCTTATTTAGTAACCCCCCTGTTATTTCTATCTGTGTTACACTCACCTAGTCATAAACAATGAAAGGTTGGGTGTCATCAAAGGAGCAACTTGCTCCTTTCATTGGCTGATAGGATATAAATCATCTACATCCTTTTATGCCCCATCAGCTCATTTATAAGGCATGGCCCTTTATTATGGCAGATTTTATGATATTTTGTGATGACCAGTCATGGAGAGAAAAAGGTTTAATGCACTGACATCTAATTTTATTATCTCTGGTACCTATTCATTTTTTAGAAGCATTTCTTGACTTCGTGCCAGCTTAAGCATGAAGCTTCAAAAACTAGATGATGACAGGGTTGGGAATTAAACCTTTAAATCAGAACAGGATTAGAAAGACAAATCACAAAGAGATTTCAGTCATTTAGCATCCGTCCAGCATGTTAATAAGTGGTACTCACAAAATTGAAAGCACATCACACGGCCTGTTCTCTGTAAGTTGTATGTGTCTCAGGTGCCATTTCCGAGTTAGAGATGTGTTGTTCACAGTGGCGCAAGATAAGGGGCAGGGACAAACATGAACTGAGTGCTTACTCCTTCCAAAATACCATGTTCGGTGTTTTACTTATGTTCCCTTCCTTTATCTTCAAAAAATACTGCCAGGGAGTTCCAGTCATCCATGTTAAAATGTGAAAAATTTAAAAATGGAAGAAAAATGAGGAAAATTTAAACTTGCTTCGCATGCTGGCTTTCTCTTCCAAAAACCTGCTTACCTTTGCTTGCATCTGTGGTTCCCTCTGGCCGGAATGGTCTCGGCCTACATTTTACATGGCTGGCATCAGCTCATCATTTAGCTCAATACAGATTTCTTGGGTTTAGGGAGGGATCTTCCGTATGGGAAGTCATCCCCTTTTACATCTGCTGTGTTCGTTGTTATGGCACGTATGCACATTCCATAATTAGACAGTACTGTGTTGGGGTGCCTGGGTGGCTCAGTGGATTAAGCATCTGCCTTTGGCTCAGGTCATGATCTCAGGGTGCTGGGATCGAGTTCCGCCTCCGGCTTCTTGCTCAGCGGGAAGCCTGATTCTCCTTCTCCCTCTGCCCTTCCCCCTGCTTGTCCTCTCTCTCTCTCTCTCTCTCAAATAAATACATAAAATCTTTTTTAAAAAGGCAGTGCTTTGTTGTTTATGTGCTTATTGGATATTATGTCTTTCTGTTTCCACTAAGGTGCAAGCTTCTGAGGACAGGGGTCTTGTATATCTTACTCGCTTTTTTATCTCCAGAGCTTAGATGAATTTCTGGTAAGAAGTAATTTCTTAGCAAGTACTATTTCAAGTGAATCAATATTTTTTTTTTTTTGCTAGAGATGCTGAAGCTTCAAAAAGAGAAGTCACTGGCTTAAGATCACACATCATGAAAATGCAGGGCTGGGTCTGGAACCCAAGCAGTAGCTATAACAGGTAACCATTGATAGAGATTACTTTTGTGCCACTCACTGTTCCTTAGGATGGCACTTTGGGTAATATTACTTTGGCTAATCCACACTACAACCCAATTACTTTTTAATTCCCATTTCACAGTTGAGGAATACAAGGCGGAAAGCCTCAGTGACTTTCTCACCTTCTCCCAGCTCCTTGTGAGCACTCTGTACTGCACCGCACCCCCCCCGCCCCCGCTAAGCTGTTGTTTTCGAGTATCAGACATCCTTTTATTTGGCAAAACCTGGGAATGCTCTTTAGCCAACTTTCTCTGCCCAGGTAAGGGGGAAAGGGAACTGGATTACAAATCTTTCAGTTATCTGCGCTGGCTCCATTCACCAGCCCCATGAATTGTAGTCCGCTTAGCTATAGGCGCTCAGTGAATATCTGTTAATGTGTGAGTAAGTGGCTGAAATGGAATGCAGAACATTTATTTCAGGATCAGGGAAGCTGGTTGGCTGATAAGTTAATTGCTTACATTGTATCATTTAACCTTGCCAAGATTTCAGACAGCTAGGTAGTTATTATCCCTCCTTGATAGGGAAGAAACTGAGAACCCACAAAAAGCCGTGTGTTATCGTACTTGTTTATATTTCTTATTTTTTTAAGATTTTATTTATTTATTTGAGAGAGAGCACAAGCAGTGGGAGGGGCAAAGGGAGAAGTCAGATGTCTAACTGACTGAGCCACCCAGGGGCCCCTATGCTTACTTATATTTCAATCATTTGTGTGGGAAGGTCAGAAAGAAGTTGGACAGAAACAAGTATCCATACAAGTAATGGTACAGACACTTAAGTTAGCACCTGTGGGGGTTTGTGGGTTTCATTTTCTCTCTGAGTTTTCATTTACTCTTAAAGAGAAGATCAAAAAGTGGTCACCTAAAGGCACTTCCTTATAGTTCTTAAGTACAAATAATGAGAAAACATCCCAGTCTTAAGGCAAGAAAACCAGTTCTGGACAAAGAGCAGATTTTATCTCTTACACTCCATGCTACCAAGCCTGGTACTCCTTCTCCTATAAATACAGTGATTTGGGGATGCCTTGCTTAAGCACATTATTGTCCCAGTGGGAGAGGGGGTCCCCAGACGCCATCTGGGTGCTCCATCCTTGGCCATGGGGAGGAAAGGTCAAGCTCAAGGAGGGCTAAATATAGATTCCAGTTCTAATTTTAGTTCTTCCTTGTATTAGCTGTGGGACCTTTGGAAAAATCACTTAATTCCTCTATGTCTCAATAGTCTTCATGTCTGTAAAATGGGGCTAGTGCCAACACAATATGGTTGTTGTGACATTGACATTAAGCAACAGGTACAAAATGTGTAGTGTAGGTTCCAGCTCAAAATAATCGCCAAAAACTGTTAGCCAGTAATACCAGCACCTTTAAATAAAAATTCATCAGTGCGATACCACTTGCGCCTTTGTCATTGACCTTCCTTCCACCAGACACAGTTGCTTTCTTATCTGTCTGTTCCCTGTTTCCAAGCCTGTCAGTATAAGGCGAGACCAAGACCGCATCCTAACAATAGCATTCTGGGCATATTGGTTATATAATCACATTGACCTGTCACATCGGCATCTTTAATCATTTTGAAAGTAGTTCTGACTTGACCATATTCTTGTTTAACTATCTTAAGCAAATTAATTAGCTTTGTGGGGCCCCTGATGCCATTAATTCATGGTCTATAAAACCTCAGACCTAACTGAACTTTTTAATATTGTATCTTTACTACCTGATATAAGTGTCTTTTAAATTATAAGAATTGCTATAGTTAATACCTTATTAAATAGCTACATATATATGGAAGTATGAGACATTTCCAAGATTGCCGAGTAATCAAAACTCTGATTTTTAAACAAAGATGATTTTATTTCTCTTTTATGATAACATAAAAATATCAAGAAGTTTGTGTCACAAGAATAGTAGAGGGGTCTCCTATTTCCAGCTTGCCAAGAATGTGTGGTCATGGGCAGCGTCTGGTATCTGAAAGTTAATCGGTAAATCTTCATGAGCTGAAATATATAGACAAACAAATATGACCTTCAAACTGCAAAAATCATAAATACTACTTTGGATCCATGACGATGGCTGTAATCAAAGAGATAATCACAAGTGTTGGTGAAGTTTTTGAGAAACTGGAGCCCTCAGATCCCTCAGGTAGGGATGGAAAATGGTGCAGTCACTTTGCAGAACAGCCCGGCTGTGTTCGGCAATTCCATTCCTACGTATATACCCAAGAGAAGTAAAAACATGTGTTACCATAAAAACATCTATGTAAAAATCATAGCAGCATTATACGTAACAACCAAAAGTAGAAACAACCCAAATCTCCATCGACTGATAAACAGATGAATAAAATGTGGTACATTCGTATAATTGAGTATCATTTGACAATAAACAGGAATAAAACCCTGATACAGGCTAAACAGAGAAACTTTGGATGTATTATGTTAAGTGAGAGCAGCCAGTCACAAAAGACTGCAAGGTATAGGATTCGCTGTTTATGAAATGTCTAGAATAAGCAAACTTTTAGAGACAGAAAGGAGATCAATAGATGCAGAGGGTTGGGGGGGAAGAGAGTGGGGAGAGGTAGACTTCTGATTGGCATGGGCTTTCTTTCTAAAGTGACAAAAATGTTCCCAAATTAGATCACAGTGGCGGTTCCATGAGTCTATAAATATAAAGCCCGTTTGATTGTACACCTTATTTGGATGAAATATATAGTATGCGAAGCATAGCACATAAAGCAGCTCAACACAGCTGCCTAAAAAAAATTTATTTCGGGGACGCCTGGGGGGCTCAGTCAGTGAAGCGTCTGCTTCGGCTCAGGTTATGATCTCAGGGTCCTGGGATTGAGCCTCATGTCAGGCTCTCTGCTCAGCTGGAAGCCTGCTTCTCCCTCTCCCTGCCGTTCTGCTGTTTGTGCACCCTCTCTCTCTCTCTGTTGAATAAATAAAACCTTTAAAAAATTATTTTTTAAACCAGATTACAGAAAAAAAAAGAAAGTAACTTGGAAGTCAACTTTAGGGGCCATGGGTGTAATAATTTGAGTGTCAATATGAATAATAAATATGATAGAGTGAAATATACTACATATGTTTGGACACCATGAATTCATAATGATACTTTACAACTCATTGATTTGCTTTACAGAGTATTAGGGAGCCCACTTATTCTAAAAATAGGAACAAAAAGGGAAGCATCCAGCATCTAACCTGCCCTTTCTGTTGAAACAGCATCTCAGAGTAACCCAATTTACTGACAAATACTTCTTTTTGTAGACATATCTGTCTAATAAAGGAAGAAGCAACTAGAATTACAATATGAACATTTTACATTTGCTTAACAAAATAATGAATATAAGCAATGGGTCATCAGTGGTCACTAACATAGTAAAAAGAGATACCACTATTAATAGGGTGCTTCCCAATGGAAGTATGCAATAGTACCTAAACTTTGTTGTTAAAAGAAATCGAATCTCTGAACAGAGGAATATGTTCAATGACATGATGGAGAAGCAAATTGCAAAATCCTAAATGTGGGGATTCTGTTGGATAAACAATCCAGTCTTATCAACAAATTAATTGCAAAGGAGAATAAAAAGAAAATCTCAATTTAAAGAGAATTAAGGGACATATCAAAATGTACTATGTGGGCCTTGTTTGGATTTTGATTAGGAAAAACCAACTTTAAATATATATATTTGACTACCAGGAGAATTTCAACACTGATGGGATATTTCATAGTATTAATTTTTGATGTGTTAATGGTATTATGGCTGTGTCTTTAATAGGAATCCTTATCTTTCAGAGATACTGAGGTACTTATGGATAAAATTATGTCTGGGATTTGCTTTAAAATAAGCTAACAGTGAGGTGAATTCAGTGGGAATGTAGATAATACAAGAATGATCATGATTTGATAATTGTCAGTGGTGATAGGTACATAGGGGTTCATTACACTTTCTCTCTACTCTGAATACATTTGAAATTTTTTATCATAAAAGTTAAAAATACATGCACTTAAAATATTCATGTAAATGTGCACACAAGCAAAAGATATACATTAAACACATNCTTCATTACACTTTCTACTCTGAATACATTTGAAATTTTTTATCATATAAGTTAAAAATACATGCACTTAAAATATTCATGTAAATGTGCACACAAGCAAAAGATATACATTAAACACATTAGAAAAATTGCCTATTGGAACAGGTGAAGAGTTGGAGCAATGCATCTGAATGTAGGGAGGGAATAAAACAAGGAAGGACTTTGAAAGGACCGGTCATAATTGTGTGGCATGGAATGGGGAATGTGGTTGATCTAATCCACTTTACCTGAGGTCCAAAGCGGGAAATGGAGCAAGAAAATTCAAAGTTGGGGCGCCTGGGTGGCATAGCGGTTAAGCGTCAGCCTTCAGCTCCGGGCGTGATCCCGGCGTTATGGGATCGAGCCCCACATCAGGCTCCTCCACTATGAGCCTGGTTCTTCCTCTCCCACTCCCCCTGCTTGTGCTCCCTCTCTCGCTGGCTGTCTCTATCTCTGTCAAATAAATAAATAAAACCTTTAAAAAAAAAAAAGAAAATTCAAAGTTGCCTCTACGTTAATGTCAGTCTTAGTTGCATACAAATATATTTTCTTCACTTGGAAAGAAAGTTGAGGAGGACCACCCAGGAATGATGTATTCATCGATGGGTTGCTATGTATGCATCTATGCCCAGGAAAACAAAAGTAACAGCAGTCACACACACAGACTGTATGCCCTGACCAACAAATCTGACTGCTTCCATATTAAGTAAGCCTTGTTAAAACAGTTGCAGTTACATTAATCCATATACTGTAGGCTAGTAAATTGTTTTGTAGATTCTCAGAGCAATTCACTTAGGCTGTAAGGGTTTTCTAATAAGAAGAAGAACCATTAAGCATGAGCTACATCTTCTCCTAAGATAATTCATTGTGGAAATCCACATTAAACACAACGATAGAGTCCTGCCAATCGTCTGTGGTAATTCCAATTTTGCATGTAGAGAGGTCACTAAATGTTACCTTCTGGAGCTCATCTTATCATTATGAAGGTATTTTGCAGTCACGCAAAATACCTCAGCCGAGATGGTAATGGGAGTTCATTTTAAGCCTACAGTTTGGTCAAGAGCCAAGTGAATTAGTGAGCTCTCCAAGATGTTCCACAGGGTACTTCTCTGAAATCATCATAATTTATGTTTTCTTTCCATCAACATTCCAGAGACCCAGGTAGCATCTGAAACTGTCAACTTAGTTCTGGATAAAAGGGTAGTCTCTGACTACTTTTTCTGTGGTTTCCTGTCTTTACTTTCAAAATAAAACTTATTGAGTAACATTAAAAAAAAACAAAACAAAACAGAATGCCAGTTTAGTTTTCCGTGGGATAGCACACTGTTGGAGAATTTCCTTTCTCTTTTGTTTGTCATAACATTACAAAGGCGCTGAAGGACAGAAAAGGTGGGCAGCAAATCAATTATGGAGAAAAGGCCATTGTAATAAGGTCAATCAAGATAAAAGAATAATTTTATTGGCTCCTATAAACAATAATTAAGCAATCAGTCTGGTTTCAGCACAGCAGGATTTTGCTATCCAGATAATATCCTCAGGAATCCATGTCAGGTTCTATCTTTCTGCTCAGCTTCCCTGATAGTTCACTTCAGTGTCTCATGGACTGTTTTTCCTCATGGTGGGGAAGATGGCCCCTGTGTGTCCGGGCTTGTAGTGTCCTCTCTGCTCAAAATCCCGGGAGAATCCCCCTCCCCTCTGCCCTACCATCTGTCTATGAACTTAGCTTACCAGATCTAATGTAGTGCTTTGTTGAGTGGGTTTTGATATATATTGTAACTAATGTATGTGGAGAGAAAAGGAAACCACTCAAGGATAAGGGTTAACCGTAATTTTTCTCCCCTCTCCTCCCAGGAAGCCCCCTTTTTGACGTGGGTTTGACTCCTTTGTGAGGCTGACAAAGATAAGGCAAGGCAGACAGGCAGCCTTGGTGAAGAGAGAGAGGGCGGTGGGTCTCTTTCTAGGAGAAAAATCATAAGGCTACTTCCTGGAAAAGGAAGTGGATTCTGAACCTATAATTTGACTTACCTTGTATCCTTTTTATAAGAGCACTGCTCCCATCCCTGAGGACTCTGCCCACAAGGCCCAATCACATCCCTAAGGCTCGGCCTCTGCACCGTCACGTGGTGGGGGAAGGGTTTCGACATAGGAATTTTGGGAGAGACACAAACATTCAGTCCATACAGCTGTACTTTTTCCAATTCATTAATTTTTCTGCATGTAAACAGTCAGATGTATGGTTATAGCAGGGATCAGCAAAATAAAACTGGTAAACCAAGTTGTCTTGGTGATGATTTTTGAAGAAGTAGGAGCTTTTCAAATGAATGGTCTTATAATTTGTAAAAGGTTAGGGGGGAATACCTATTTTTGAGACATAAAAATTATATGCAATTCAGATTTTATTGTCCATGAATAAAGTTTTATTGGAACACAGCAGCACATACTTATTCACATATTGCCTTTGGCTGCTTCCATGCTCTAGAGGGAGTAGTAGTGATGGAGAATGTGTGGTCCCCAGAGTCCCACCTGTTTACTACCTGGTATTTACAGAAAATCTGCTTTCCCCTGGGTTTATATAAACCCAAAGGAGATGGTCAAGGAGAAAAACACAACTCAGCTGGGTCATCTGAGTGCCTGAAGATGAGAAGGAAAACATAATTAGAAACTCTGATGTGAAAGGCAAGTGATTTCAGGGTTTCTCTCTGTTGTGTGTATGTGTTTCTATTTGAAAACTGTGATGATCTTTGGCCCATAGACTATGAAGTCAGCAGCATCTGCCAACACTTGCGGGAAGCTAATACTGAAGATTTGAGACTGCCTCGAAAGGTCTCCTTGAGTAGTCCCCAAATAGCTGACCTTCAGGTGTCCTTGTAGCATTCCCACAGGCCAGTGTTGTTTTGAGCTTGGGCAGTGAACTCATGAAAAGAGTGACTAAGTCAGTTGACAACAATCATATGCTTTTTTCTATGCAGTTTGGGATTTCAGGGGAAGAATTCTGAGTTTGGTGATGTATAGATCACCTATAATCAATCAATCTCTCACTATGTATAATGTATATTTCATTATAGATATATATCTACCTATAATAATATCATATAATAGATATCTAGGTCTATATAATATAATGTATCTAATATATCTAATATATAGTATATATAGTGTATATATATAGTATGTATAGTAATTGAGTATACTAGTATTATGTTATACAATAGATATATATTATATATAATAATATAAAATAATTATTTATTATAGTAATATAAATTTTATATCAATTATATATTATTTATTATATACATGTTATATATAATTTATTATATATTAGTATATAATACTATATATTAATTATATTATTATAATATATTAATAGCTAGTATATATATCATATACTAATATACTATATCTAATGTATAGTAATTATAATATATATACAAATATATATTATATAATAGATATCTAGGTCTATATAATATATATATATATGGGAATGTGCAAATGGGAGATATACCTAGAAAAGTAGAAAGTAAACAAATGTTAACAGTATTAAAATACCAAATAAGCAGTTGACATTGAGCAAGCAAGGGGAGACACTGATGACTTCTAGGCATGGGACCTAATTAGGATCACGTTTTAGTAAGCAGATTCAGTGAATATGTTTTGGAAGCATTCGACTTGCCTTTTGCCTGTGGACGAAAATCAGTCCCTTTATCCAACATGAGCTCAGGAACTAAGATCAGGTGAGTTTAGAAATTGTATGTTTTTACAGTCTGTTGACTGTGTCTCTCCTAAAGCCTAATATTATGGGTGAGTGGTGGTGTAGTATTCCTGAGATAATGCATTTGAAGGTATTTGAAAAACCATAAGGAACAATAAAAAATAAAAGGATTATTACTATCATCATCATCATAATCATTATTATTATTGCTGCATTGCAGTCTTCTATGGAGGAGCTGGCATTCAGCATGTGGCCTCCTTTGCAAGCTTTGAACTTTTTTTTGAGTTATGATTTGTATAGATTTGGCAGCTCAGAACTTCCAGCCTGGAACTTATTAACCTTACTAATGTAATTGACCTAAAANATGTGGCCTCCTTTGCAAGCTTTGAACTTTTTTTGAGTTATGGTTTGTATAGATTTGGCAGCTCAGAACTTCCAGCCTGGAACTTATTAACCTTACTAATGTAATTGACCTAAAACTATGTTCACAGTTAAAGCAATGAAGTTCCTTGGAAAAAACAGTTGGCATTCTGACATGAGGGATAGGCATCCTTAAATTAACCTGGGGAATCCGGGAAGGAGAAAACATTCCTGTGGTTTTCCTTTTGGAACTGATTGTTCTCTCAGTTGGGGGTGGAGGAAGAAGTCAAGTACCACCTTGGCCCGTGTAACCTGCAATTCCAGCATCCAGGACTCTGCAACTTGCTGAGACAGAGGTGGTTTTCTAGCAAAAGAGAATAATACAAACTCCCAAGTTCTATTTCATTCTAAAAGGTCAGTGGCACAGATGATAGCTCTTGTCTTTCTTGGAAAAGAGAGAGGTGGATAATCCAAGGGTCTTACATGGGAAAAGACACACAGCACTACCTGTGGAGAAAACTTCTGCACTAGTCAGTCATGAGTTATTAATTATGTAATAATTATTAATTAGGAAGGGAAAGTGCTTTATTCAATGAAGTGACCATCAAAGGTAATTGAGGACTGTGGGGTCAGTCCTTTCCACTTAAGTTAAAAGGGAAAACCTGCCTGTAACTNAAGATGATAGCTCTTGTCTTTCTTGGAAAAGAGAGAGGTGGATAATCCAAGGGTCTTACGTGGGAAAAGACACACAACACTACCTGTGGAGAAAAATTCTGCACTAGTCAGTCATGAGTTATTAATTCTGTAATAATTATTAATTAGGAAGGGAAAGTGCTTTATTCAATGAAGTGACCATTCTGGTGACAACATCAAAGGTAATTGAGGACTGTGGGGTCAGTCCTTTCCACTTAAGTTAAAAGGGAAAACCTGCCTGTAACTCAACGGTCTTGTCATTTTACCAGTTTAAGTAAAGCATAAAAACCTTATCTGTTATGTTTTTTACCCTCCATTTATAACAGAATCATCTTGGATATTTCCTCTATATACCTTTGGAACATCAGACAGGTATAATTTTGGTTCCATCATCAAACATAATTTAGAAAACTCTACAGGAGTAGTAGTACATTCCATGACTCATATTTTTGTTTACTGTGCTCTTTCTTCCTCATATTTCAAGATACACTCTTTCATCATTTCCTTTCCGACTCAGTGGCTTCTTTTAGCTTGTCTTTCAGAGTAGAGTTGCCAGTGGCAAATTCTCTTACTTATCCTCCATCCGGAATGTCTTGATTAACTCTTTGTTTCAGAAGGATCCTTTGGTTGGGAGAAGGATTCCGTGTTCTTGGTTATTTTCTTTCAGCCATGAGAAAATATTCCACTTCCCTCCAGCCTCCATGACCTTTCATGAGAAATCTATAACCACCAGAGTTTGTTCCACGTATATGTAATGTATATGTGTGTGTGTGTGTGTATGTGTGAGTGTATGTGTGTGTGTGTGTATACAGCATATATATAGACTATGTATATATAGTCTCTCTCTATATATAGTCTTTAGTTTTGAGAAATTTGACTATAATGTCTTGGTATGGATTTCTTTGAGTTTATCCNGTGTATGTGTGAGTGTATGTGTGTGTGTGTGTGTATACAGCATATATATAGACTATGTATATATAGTCTCTATATATAGTCTTTAGTTTTGAGAAATTTGACTATAATGTCTTGGTATGGATTTCTTTGAGTTTATCCTATTTGAATTTAACTCATCTGTTTGCAGCTGTAGGTTTTGGTCTTTTACCAAAATTGACAATTTCCCAATCAACATTTCTTCAAGTATTTCTTCATCTCCACCTTTTGTGTCCTCTCTGTTTGAGACTCAAATGGCATGCATGGTGGATATTTTATTGGTGCCATAGACCCCCAAGCTTCCCCCCTCCCAGTCTATTCTTTCTGTTGGGCAGATGGGGTAATTTCTGTGGTTCTTTAGGTTCAGTGATTTTTATCTCTTCCCACTCCATCCTGATGTTGAGTCCATTCATTGAGTTTTAAAATGTTTTGGTTATTAAATTTTTCAACTCAAAAATTTCCATCTGATTCCTCTTTACATATTCCCATTTCTTTGCTGAGACTTTTATTTTATTTTATTTATTATTTATTTATTTTTTAAGTAGGCTTGATGCCCGACATAGGGCTTGAACCCATGACCCTGCAATTAAGAGTCGCTAGCTCTACTGACTGAGCCAGCCAGCAGCCCTGAGACCTTCTATTTTATAAAAGTGTTTCTGATGTGTTAGNAGCCCTGAGACCTTCTATTTTATAAAAGTGTTTCTGATGTGTTAGTAATTGCTCATTGAAGCATTTTTATGGTGTTGCGATGGCTGCTTTAATATCTTTCTGCAATAGTTCTATCATGCTGTCATCTTGCTGTTGGCATTTTTTGGTTGCCCTTTTTCATTGAGTTTTGCATTCAGTTTCCCTGCCAGCATTAGGCCACTGATCAAGTCCTTCTTACTTTTCAGGTTTTGGACATCATCTCCTCTAGGAAACTTTTCCTGACATCCACATGCAAGTTTTGGTTAAATGCCCACTCTGGGCTTTCAGCCTGCTTTCTCCCCCATCGAAACACTTACCAGACTATATTGTATTTTATACTGATTTACTTGTATCCCTCACTTGACTAAGAGCTGTATGATCTTCAGTATTGTGTCCTATGTCCAGACTACTCCCAGGAAGTCTCGGGTTCTCCACAAAGGCTTGTTGAGGAACTCTTATTTTGGTTTGCTTTATTTGTATATCAAACACATTATATATGATCTCAGGAGTGAATAAATGGGCTTTCAAAGAAAGGCTAGGCTTAGTGGAAGGCAGAAGGTAAGAGACCATAAACATATAGGATTTTTTCTAAATTTATAGAAATTTTCCCCATTACAATATGCATATATGAGTGACTTGGGGGGTGGGGGTATAGTCTTTGTGACAGTACCTACTCTGTCCTAGTATATAACCTTGTATGTCCTTCCTCTTGCCCAAAGATTCCACTCCTGTGTCTTATATACAGAAGACACTCTATAAATGCTGCTTTAATTGAATTTGATTTGTTTGAATTTTATATCTACCTAATTATACGCTTTGATGTGCCCTTTGCAAATTTAGCCTGAGTCACTGACAATAAAGGTGATGTAGCCATTGGGTTCAGGCAGAGTGTGTTTTAGGTCAGAACAGGGTATAAAATGTACTTGACTTCTTAGTTGCCGCTAGAAACCTTCTCTTCTGAAAAACAACCAACCAAACTGGGAGCCTTGGATAGACCTAGACTTAGGGTGAAGCAAGTGATGTATTCACTCTGGAGCATGAAATGGGAAGGGCACCAAATACTCAGTGACTAAGATAAGTCATTTTCAGTGCAGTCATTTCTGAAATCAAAACTAATTAAAAAAATTCATAATGAGCGAACTATTAATATTTTAAATAGAGACAAGCTGTTGTTGCTCCACACACCTGCCTTGCTGTGCGATGGGAATAGTCATTTTGGATCAGCCTGCAATTGACTCCTGGGCCCCTGTGGCCCTTGTCTCCACCAACCCCCCCAGGTGGGTTTATGAGGGCTGACAATAGCGCATGAACAGTGTAGGCAATACAAGGCTTTATATATAGTTATCTTTTTTTTATTCAAGTAAAATTAACATACAGTGTTATATTAGTTTCAGGTGTTAATATAGGGATTCAACAATTCTCTACATTACTTGGTGCTCATCATGATAAGTGTACTCTTAACCCCCTTCACCTATTTCACCCATCCCTTTAGTGTAGAGTTTTATTAGCTTATTTTCACTTGGTTAGAAATATGAGAAGACATTTTGTAAGTGTATGTAGACGTACATCTTTTCTTCCAACTCCAAAATTGTTTGGTAGGTCACTGTCCTTGGAGATATCCATCAGATACCATGTTATAAGAAGCAAAGGACGGCTGGTTTGTTTGAACCTCATGTCTCAGGATCCCATCTAAGGACAAGATCCAGGCTAGGGGTGAGAGGGCACAAGGTATCCACCTGCATGGCCAACTTCATTTGCTGACGGGACTATAAAGTCAAGCAAAGTTGATTGCCTAAAGCAGCCAATTTTCTTAAAAGCAAAGAGAATGGGAACAAGAATTTTCTTCTGCACACAGCTCTCCATCCATACATATCAATGACTATACATACTCAGTGATTTCCTAGATGAGGTGAAGAGGTGGTTGTTTACATTTTAAAAGTTGCAATTGTTTATAATTGTTCTAAATACTGTATTTAAGATGTAAATAATAGTATATTTGAAGCCTCTGTGTTCACCAATCACTTCTCCCTGTCTCCCACCACATCAAGAGATGACCATTGTCTTGGATTTGCATTTGCTGTTAGATTTCTGGTAATGATAAGTAAGTTTCCTCAGCAACATATGAGATCGGTTTGCATATTACATATATATATGTATATATATAAAATATATAAGTATATATATATAAGTATATATATATCTTTAAATCTCCATGTTTTCTTCAGCAACTTGCTTTTTTTTTCATTTGGCGTTATAAAAGTTATATCATTAATACAGGAAGTTCAGGCTGATCTATTTTTAACTTCTGTATATATTCTATTGTGTGACTACCACTCAATGATTTATCCATTCTCCCATTAATAGGCTTTTAATTTCTGTTCACTATCCTATTATGCAGATGTTGCTTTCTTGGACATTCTTGAACATGTCTCCTTATCCAGGGTAACAACTCAAAGGACAAATGCTAAGTTGTAAATATGCACAGTGTTGACTTTTCCAGTTGTTGCTAAATTGATCTCCGAAGTAGTTGTACAATGTGCAGTCCCATCAGCATCTGTGCCTGTAGATGGTATTCAAACTTTTTTAGGTTTCTGCCCGTGCGTTGGATATAAAATAGTATCATTTCAGTTTACTTTGCTTTTTTTTGGTTACAATGAGCTAAGACATCTTTTTTATGTTCAGTATTCATTTATATTTCCTTTTCTGTGAATTTTATATATATTAGATATCGTATATATTAGATCTATATATGTGTATATATTCATAAAATCAATTTTTCTTACTAGGAAAGTCTTTTTATTCTGAATACTAATTTGCTAATCATTTGTTATTCCATGCAAATATATTCTAATCTATTTTCTATCTCTAGACATTTAAAATCTTTTGATGAACAATTATATGCTTACTGTAGTCAAATAATCAACATTTATTATGATTTCTGTTTATTACATTTTATGTTAAAAATCATTCTCTGTCCCCAAATCATAAATATTGTTTCTTATGTTTCCTTCTAAAGTATTTAAAGATATGTCTTTCATACCTTAGTCTTCAATTCCCGTGTGTGTGTGTGTTTATTCAAATTTATTTATTTCTTAAATGATACCTAGTGGTCCAAGTACCATTTGCTGCAATTACAATTCCATCCCAGGGATTAAACTTCAGAATATGCTGTTCTGATCTCTGTTCTCCATTCCACTAGTGTTTTAGGTTTTCCCGAGCCAGTCCTGTGCACTCTTCGTGCCCCTGTCCAGACACGTGTCCAGGAAAAACGTAATTTCACCTTCTCGGTCTTCTTCTAGATTGTCTAGGTTATTTTGGTAGTTTGTTCTTCCCTATAAATGCTATATAACCAGTCTGCGAAATCGCAATAAAAACCCTGTTGGGATTTGTATTGAAATTGCATTATATTTTGATTCATTTGGAAACATCTCTCATCTTTATGTTATGAAGCCTTTATAGCTTGAAGACTATGAATGAGTCTTTTCATCTATAAACAGAGTATATCTCCATTTATTTAGGCCTTCTACCTAATTTGTCGATAGTTTCTAATATTACCTGAAAACCCTACACTCTTGTTAGAACTTTTCTAAGCTATTCATAGTTTTGTTGCTGTTTTAAATATTACTTCTGAAAATTTTATTTTTTGGTGTCTAGGATTTTTTTTTTTAATCGAGATCTCATATGCAGCAACCTTGCCAAACTCAAATGTCTTTATGTATTAAAAAATACATCTATAATCCCTGCCCCTTCCTTGGCATTTCCTATGCTCTATTCATAACAGAATGGTGGAAAGCATTGACTTTGGGAGAAGAATGGGACAGTATATGAGGGGCCAGAAATTCTCATTCTGAAATGTGTTTGCAGTGTGATACCTAGAGGCAATTATGTAATCCCTCTCAATTTTAGGGATTTTTTTTATGTTATCCCTCTGTACCTCAGAGATATTAAATAGTTTCTCATTTATTGCATGAGCAGGAAAATAAGCTCATGAGGGTAAAATGCTTGCCACGTGGTAATTACTTTGTAATTGTTAACCACTGTTGTTAGTATTATTATGTTATCGGTTCTTATTTCCAACAGATGTCTCCACCAAGTTGGGAGTGCAAATATTTGTGCAGTTTTTTAAATTTGGGGAAAATTAAGTGAATCTATAACATACAAATTAAGCTGAATCTAAAACAGGGTTTCCCAGCCTTGGTTATAAAAACCTGGGCCAGATAATTCTTTATGGGGGATTGGTCCTGTATGTTGTAAGATGTTTAGTAACATCCTCAGCCTGTTTTCGTTAGATACCAGTAGCACTCCTGCCCCTGCTTCCTTAGTTCTGGTGGTGACAACCAAAAGTATCTCCAGACATGGCCAAATGTCCCTTGGCAGGGAGGGAATAATGTGTGCCTTAGCTAGTAACCACCGGTCAATGTCAATCTCCAGTCTTTCTGTGACTCTCTCTCTCTCTCTCTCACCCAAGTTACATATAATAAATTTCCCTATCATTGTCTCTGACCTCCTCCATCCTGTCTTTTCTCTGCATGCCCTTCCCCATCTTGAAGTTCATTAGGTCAGTAATGCCTAGGAGCAGCAAGCCAGAAACCACAAAGATCTGGCCCCTAAGGGATTGTCTGTCTCCTATGCTTAAATTCAGGTGAGTCCTGCAGTCCCTGTGGGAATATCTGCCTCCCTTCCCAGAGCTAGCTGGCGGGTGGTCTGCTTGCCTTTGTTGCACCCTATGCCACCCCCTCCTGTTTTTCAAATCAGCAACCTGATGGGCTTTGTAAAAGTAGCAGCCTTTGGTAAAGAAGGTAATCTTTCAAATTATGGAGCCAAGGATCTTTAAAAACAACCAAAAAACAACCCAAAACTTGAACATAGCAAATCAGATTGTACTTTGAGATGAATAATGAGGAGTCCAAGGAAAGGGTTTCAGAATCCTGAAAGGAGCAATTAAAAATAATGAGTATTGAGAAGAAAGCATTATTCTCAAAGAGGAAACATAAGGGCCAGTCAGCACACTTCAGCATGTGCTTGGGGTATGTTCAGCCACTTTCAACTGCGAGGACACTGAAGGGCTTTACCTTGATGGAATGTACGCGCAATAAAGAGGAACGGAGGTTAACAGGGCTCTTGGCTGGTTTGGGTTCCTACTGTGCTTGCTAACTGGCAATTAATAACTGAGTAATAATTGATGAGTGTTTACCTCTTAAATGGAGCAACTGACTGTTACCTCTTCTCCTCCTGTGCCGGTCCTCGGTCCTCCAGGTGGATCTGGTGCTCCCCTGCCTTTGTTGTTAAGTCAACTTCCCAAGCCGCTTAGCAACACCCCTACCGTCCTTGGGAAAGTTCACAGGGATTGGCAAGGCTCAGAGAAGAAGGACAAGACCTCTTTCCAATGAGACTTCTGGTCCTGGCACTACATTGTCCCTTGTTCACATTCCTCTAGCTTTTACCTCCATCCCAATCTTCTTCTTGCCGGATTCTGTGACAATGAGCACCCCTTCTTACTGAAAATTCCTTGGAGGTTGGCACCCCTAGCCACTGCTGTTTTGGTGATGTTCTAGAACAATGCATTCTAAGTAAGTTATTTGCATTTGTTCCTGCTACCCTCCCCCTTCCCTGATACACACTGCTGCATGACTTTCCTTCCCACGTAATCCAAAGTATTGGGACATTAGCTTCCACTGAGCTGAACTGCTGAAGACATGGCACGGGACAGGCTCAAGAGGCAAGGAAGACTTTACTCAAAATCAGATGATTGCCTGAGTTTTAAAATCTTTGTTTACCTCGAGGTCATGAAGATAACCTCTTACATTTTATCTGCAGCATTATTTATAATAGAAAATTATACAAGCACGCTAACTAGCAGTAAAGCATTGACTTACAAATGCATACTTGTCACACGTAATATAATAGCTAAGCCATTTAAAAGCTCATAGAATAATAGGTAATAAAATGAGAACTATTCATACTATTTTGGTCAATTGAGAAAAGCAGGTTATGAAATATACTGTAAAATATGTTACTTTTTTGAAAATGCATGCAGAACAGAGACTGAAAGAACACACACTGTTTTTAAACTCATTATCTTTGAGTAGTGATATTATGGATTATTATTTTCTTTTTGCTGATTTTTATTTTGCAATATTTATACAAGC
>NC_048230.1:52360074-52360330 GCF_002007445.2 Ailuropoda melanoleuca | reverse complement strand
TCTTTGAGTAGTGATATTATGGATTATTATTTTCTTTTTGCTGATTTTTATTTTGCAATATTTATACAAGCATATTCCTATTGTAATAAAAACAAGAGAGAATCTGTTAAAATGAAGAGATAGAAACTAAATTTGAGGGGCGCCTGGGTGGTGCAGTCGTTAAGTGTCTGCCTTCGGCTCAGGGCGTGACCCCAGCGTTCTGGGATCGAGCCCCACATCAGGCTCCTCTGCTATGAGCCTGCTTCTTCCTCTCCCA
>NC_048230.1:52307307-52359993 GCF_002007445.2 Ailuropoda melanoleuca | reverse complement strand
AAAGAAACTAAATTTGAAAAGAAATATTCTATCTCATTTCTTGGATTGTTAATGATAAAAAAGATGATGTAAATTTTAGCTTATTAAAACTGTCCAATACACTGACTGTCCCATATCTGTAGATGTTCATCGACACAGGAGGAGGGTGCAGGACAGTGGGAAAAACTTGATATTTTACCTACGAAAGTCAAAGTTTAAAAATGTTTATGTATTCTAATCAGCAGTAATTGTTGCCTGCTGATGCCTGAGTTTTCACCAACTGGCTACAGTCTGATTTGCAGCTGCATATTTAATTAGTCTATCAATTTATTCTCATTAGTGAGCCTGTGATATAGTAGTAAATAAATCAGAAGTTTTCTACCAACAAACACACAGTCACACTCACTCTTCCCCTTTTAACTTGGAAACAGGAGATCCAATGGGTATTTGGCTTTCTTGAGTCTCTCTCTCCTTTGGAAAACCATGGGGAATGATGTAATTGACTAGGTAATTCTCACTCTGGTGAGATATTTGGGTAACTTTTCATGCCATTCGCAAATTAAGAAAAGAAAAAGAAGTCTTGGTAAATCTGTTGACTAAGAATCCTGTCACTTCCAAAATATCATCCTCAATTTCAACTTTATTTGAATCTCTTAAGAGAGAGCCTTGCTTTAAGTTAGATTTTTTTGGTTTTCGTTTCCTGAGTCTTTAGTTTCTTTTGGATATCAACTCAAAAAGAGTAAAACCATCAACCCCGAGCCTTCCTTAAATAGGATGATTGAGAGAATACTACAATTAGCAGGGCCAACTTGGTAATGTTCTTGCATTCACTCAACAAATCTTAACCGTGCCAGATGTTTTTCTCTCTGTGGGAGTGTGATGGTTAATTCTGTGTGTCAACCTGACTGGCCTAAGAGATGCTTAGACAGCTGGCAAAATGCTGCTCCTGGGTATATCTCTGAGGATGTTTCTGAAAGAGACTGACATTTGATTTGGTAGGCGAGTAAAGAGATCTGCTTCACCAATATGGATATGCCTATCCAATCTGTTGGGTGTCCAGATGGAACAAAAAGGCAAAGGGAGAGCAAATTCTTTCTTCTTGAGTTGGGTGTGCATCTTCTCCTGTCCTTGAACATCAGAGATCCTGGTTCTAGGGCTTTGTATCCTGGGATGTACACCACTGGCTCCCCTGTTTTTAGGCCTTTGGACTCAGACTGTCTTAGAGATGGCAAATTGTGGGACTTCTCAGCCTCCATAACCATAGGAGTCAATTCCTATAATAAATCTCCTCTTTATATCTTTATCTATATTTATATATCTATATATCCATATCTATCTATCTATCTATCTATCTATCTATCTATCCATCCATCCAACCATCTATCCATCTATCTATCCTTTGGATTCTGTTTCTCTGGAGAACCCTGAGTAATACAAGGGTTAGAATAGTGAATAAGGTAAATGGAATCCCTGCCCTTAAGAAATACACATTCTGCTTAGGGAGGCAGATAGCAAACAAACTAAAAACAATTTCAGATAAAGATAAAGGCTTCGAAAAAATAAAGCAGAAGAGTGTGATGTGAGAAGGAATATAATATAGCAGAGCAGTGGTTCTCAAAGTGCCTAAAAAATTTGACACCTTCCCACTTTGCCAGGAATGGCAGAGAGAGGAACCTCAGCCCCCACTCTCAACAGTTATGCTGAATGTCCTTGTGCAGGGCACAATCAACACAACTATATGTGGTGGTCTGAGCTACATGAAAGAAGTGAGTAACTTTTTTTAGAAGATGTATTTATTTATTTTAGAGAGAGTGCACATGCATGCATGCACATGAGTGGGGTGGCGGGGAGAGAATCCAAGCAGACATGCAGAACCCAACGCAGGGCTCAATCTCATGACCCTGAGATCATGACCTGAGATGAAACCAAGAGTCCAGTGCTCAACTGACTGTGCCACCCAGGTGCCCCAGAAATTAGTAACTTTTATCTTTACTTCCTGTACTGGGCAGTGTTCTGCAGTGATGGCTAGTTTCACGGGTGTGTTACCTCTGCCATTGCATAGGACCTGCATTGAGAAGGGAGCATGCCTAGTTGAATGCTGTGCTGTTGACATCTTGACAAAGTGGGGAAGTTCAACAAAACTCAAAACAAGTACATGGTGAATGTGTTGTATCTATGACTGATTCGGCAGGAGCACCAACAACCCCGAGAGGATACATTTCCCTCTTGAACCAGAACTTGCTTTGAAATCCGAAAGAAGATAGTGGTGTCTTCAGAAACACTAATGGCCCAGGAGCTCTATCA
This sequence comes from Ailuropoda melanoleuca, assembly GCF_002007445.2. NCBI lineage: Eukaryota > Metazoa > Chordata > Mammalia > Carnivora > Ursidae > Ailuropoda > Ailuropoda melanoleuca. The sequence goes on along the minus strand of NC_048230.1, from coordinate 52,357,710 downwards.
CATCCTTTCTTGCTTATGCTGCTTTGCTGAGTTAGACAATCACCTACACTGGAGATGATCGCATGGAAGGAGAGGGCAATATGGGGAGAGCCAGGGTTCTTTTCCTTTTCCGTGAGCTGAAGGCACCGGGTGTTGGTGAAGTGCCTGTGATAAAGAGTGCTGAGTTAGTTGTATTCAGTGTTCTCACTGTCCTGGTGAGAACAAAACATATATGTGTATGAACTACAAAATACCAATTGTGTAATTTTGGTGAACCTGTGCATGAGTTAAATGCTTATCTATTTGCATATAGAATTGACATTGTATGACATAAAAAGGAATGTTAAATTCATACTAATAGTTTAAAATTTTATTTTATTGATTTATTTTTACTTAGAATGACATTAAATAGCAAATTAAAAAAAAAATCCACTATGATAAGTCAAGAAAGACCATGAAAGAAAAAGTCTTATATTCTACTAACTCTAGCAGCACTTTCTTTTTGGCTTTATGAGTAAAAGGCACTGCATTTTCATTTCACACTAGGATCTGCAAATGATAAGCTCTTCCTGTCTGTAGGAAACTCAGTGAGTCAAGGGACTATAATGAAGAAATGATTGACACTGGGCAGTGAGAAATTGGGAAAGACATATCCTGACCTTTTCCCTCTCCTGCCCTCTGATCTTCTAGGCCCTTCCTTTGGTAAACCCAACTGGAAGCCAGCCAACTAGGGAGCCTGGGGGATGCAACCCATGGCATCAGGTTCTCAGAGTGATAAGACAGATCAAAGAAGGGCAGAGAAAGGATTGGGGGTGGGGGCAAGATGAGAATAACTGTGGTGTAATGAAAAGTAAATATTTGGTCTTTGCCCCCAGGTGCTGACACAGAGCTCATAAAGCCCTTGGGATCGCCTCAGTGATAAGAATATATTTTATAGCACCTGGTAGAGGCCTCTGGATAGCTTCGGGTTGGGGGCGGCCACAGGAAGGACCTAGGCATGATTAGAGGGCTGTAACTTTCAGCCCCACCTGCTCCTGACCTCCAGGGAGGGGAGAAGAGCTAGAGATTGAGTTAATTGCCAATAGCCAGTAGCCAATGATTTAATGAATGAAACCACAAAAAAACCCTAAATGATGGGGTTTGGAGAGCTTCTGGGTTGGTGAACACATCGAGGTGCTAGGAGGGTGATGTGCCCAGGGAGGGCCTAGAAACTTCGTGCGTGTTCCTCTTACCTTGTGTGTGTCTCCTCCGTTTGCTCCTGAGATAACAGCCTTAGTCATAAGCTGCTAACCATAAGGAAAATCTTTCTTAGAGTTCCATGAGTCATTCTAGGTGAGGTCATGGGAACCCACAGTTTGAAGTTGGCTAAGGAGAAATGTGGGTATCCCTAGCACCCTGTTTGCAGCTGGTGTCTGAGGTGGGGACAGTCTTGTGGGCGAGCCCTTTACTTTTGGGGTCTTCACTCACTCCTGACAGTGTCAGAATTGCATTGTTGGTTACCTAGTTGGTATCAGAGCATTGGCTGGTGTTGGGAAAAATACACAAAGTTGATGCTAACAGTGCAGTCAGAAAATACCGCAGGAACCAGCACGCTGCCCTACGAACGGTGGTAATGAATCCTGAGCTCTCTACCAAGCATTTTTATTCCTTTCTCTTCAAATTCTCATAGTAGGATGAAACGGCCAGATTATTAGTAAGCCCGTCAGGAAACCCCGACTGAGGAGGGTTAACTCAGCGTTTTACCAGGAACAACTAGTAAGTGTCAGATGCAGGATTCACACCTGCGTTAGGTTCCTCGGCTGCCCTAACAGATTACCACAAACTTAGCGGCTTAAAGCAACACAAATGTATTATCTTACAGTTCTGGAGATTGGGACAGAAACGCTCTTACTGGGCTAAACTCAAGTTGTCAGCAGGGAGGCATTCCTTCTGGAGGCAGAGGAGAGAACCTGTTTCCATGCCTTTTTCAGCCCTCTCATTCCTCAGCTTATGGTCCCTTTCTCCATCTTTAAAGCCAGTAAGGTAGCAACTTGCATTCTCTCTCTCTGACTTTGACACTCCTGTTTCCCTCTTATAAGAACCCTTGTGATTACGTTGGGCGCACTAGATGATAACAGGCTTGTCTTCTCATCTCAAGATCTACTCATATCTGGAAAGCCTTTTTTTTTGCGACATAAAAGAACATATTCAGCGGTTTCTGGTCCCAGGATGTGGGCGTTTGGGGGGAGCTTTCATTGTATCTACCATAACACACAACTCTTCTATCCTCCAATGCTGTGTGCTAGCTATGGAAAATCAGTGACATCTTGAATTTCAGGGCACAGCATATTTTTTTAAGCCTGCACAGTTTTTAAAACATTTGAGTTAATTGCCAATATTCAACTCAATAGTTTTCAGTGAAAATCTTCATTTGTAACTTCTCTTAAAGTTGTAAAGCCATAATTTTGGAAAAGTAAGAATAGTTCATATTGTCTATCCCTGGTACATGGGTTGTGGGCTGTCCAGTTACTACAATCTCATAATTTTCTGTTACATTCTCAATATGGCGGCCTCATGTCTATTATCATTCATCATCTTACTTCTGGCCACTGCGGGCATTTGAGTTTGCAATCCCAATTTTCATCCCTCTTCATGCCTGTTTGTCTTTCTTTTTAGATTTTTATTATTATTTATTTATTTGAGAGAGAAAGAGCACACAAGCAGGGGGAGGGCAGAGGGAGAGGGAGAAGCAGACTCCCCGCTGAGCAGGGAGCCTGACACAGGATTCAATCCCAGGACCCTGAGATCATGACCTGAGCTGAAGGGAGCCGCTTATCCAAAGGAGCCACTCAGGTGCCCCCATGCCTTTCTTTCTTGCTCATACACACCCAGTGGAGTTTTAAAGGATGAGCAAATTTAGCACAAATGTCCAAAGATGAACCTTCAATTTTTAAAATCTAAGTATTGCCGAATTGTGTAAGCCTTACTCTGTCTCATTTGAGCATGGGTCAGCAAATATAAAAGCAGGCAGAAACCTGCACATAGTGACTTCCAGGGCATGGCTGTGATTTAGTTTGAAAGGCTTTTGAAAATCAACCATCTCAGTGCTCAGTGGAATGCAATGGAGCTTGTTAAAATAAGCCTTTTTCAAGTTATTGAATGTTTGCCAAGAAGACACCCTGTTCTGAAAATTCTAAGAAGCCTCCTTAAGGTTTTAGAAGAGAATTCTACAGGCCCCTGCTAAAGTTCCAGATACTCTGTAGTAAGTTTATAGGGCGGAAAGGTGAATCTGGACTTCGTAGTTGCTATGCAACAATGCATCTGGCCATCGCCACGCTAGATTTAATAACCTTAAGCTCCAGCACTTTCTTGGACATACAGCTAATTTACAGGCAGGTAGCCTTCACATTGATTCCACCTCTTATTCAGAAACGCTGGTGCCGTACTAAATTATGTGGTCCATGACATACCAGAGGCATGGCAATTCAGGTTAATATATTGCCGCAGTTCTCCAATGTGGACCTTACAGTGATTATTAATGAAAAGCTGTGCTCTGTGTCAAATTAATGTGCCATGGAGTTATGCTTTGGCTCAAAAGCAAAGCCAGATAACTAATCTCTGCCTCCTGTTTATTAGCAGAATGCTGAGTTCATTATTGCCCTTGTAAATTGGCAATATGCTCTGAAATGCCAGCCTGTTGAACCTTGATCAGAAATAAGGGACATCCTCCTTCATTGGTAGGCTGTTTTTCCCTTTCCCACCAAGTTCAACCCAGAGGTGAAGGAAAAAAAAAAAAAAGCCAAATTATATTGCTGACCAGTCCAAATAAAGTAAACTACCAAAATTGAAAGTAGCACTTATAGAGGGACATGAGCTTTCTATCAGAACCGGTTCAGGCTCTTCACACTCATCTGTTTTATAATCTGCATAACAGTGCGTGACATACGGGGCATGTGGCCCCATGATCTCAGCTTATGGCGCATAGTAGATTCTCAGTAAATGCTCATCAAAGCTTCCATCTGATGTCAGCCACGATGGAGGCTTTTTTCCCCCTTTGGTCTTGCAAGCCCTCCTTCCTCTGTATTCAGGAAACTTGACTTGCAGTTCCTTCCCCTTCCTGGCCATGGTGGTGGGCATGTCATGCAAAATAGGCTGATAATAGTATCTCATTCTTATGGACATAGTGACGGAACCAGGAGTCTGCACATGACCCAAGCAAAACCAATCAAAGCCCTTCCTAGAAATGGTTTGAAGGTGAGAAATGTCCCCTTTCCCCTTTCCTGAGTGTGCACTTGAAGACAGCTAGGGCTGGGGCCCAGAGTGAGACAAGCAAGGCGCCATAGGGCACAGGATTTAACAAGGCACTTACTCTCCAGATCTTGCAAGTGCAGAATTGATCCTCGAAAGTGAGAACTTCCCTGAATCATACACCACCCTTGCCTCGCTGGCCTCAGCCTGGCCCCGACCTGAAAAGTTGTGAACCTCGAAATATCGTCACCTATTCCTTCAGCCACATAAAGAAATCCATTTCATTTGGAGAGAATGAAATCAATAAGCAAAGTCGGCCTGCCCCTAACATCTAACATAGGGCTCAAGGCAAAGGTACAGATGAAATGCACCTAACATATGGTTAAAGATTTATACTTTAGTAACAAAACTATGCCAATAGCCCAACTAGCATTTGTGCCCAGTGACCATCAGCCATGTCCAGGGTCTTCTCCTCAGGACCTAGAGGCCACAGGGACTGAACCCCTCTCCCCGGACCTCCCAGCCCTGCACATCTGGGTGATAGCAGGCTCTGGGCGTTGAGTCACCCTCTCAGCAGGCTCACCCTGGCCCAGTCACTGAGGGACCATCCTCCTTAGCTCATTTTCCTGGCTTAGATGTATAAGTTCAACCCAAATTTACCGATGTCAAGGGAAAGGCAGCTATGGTAGGAGGGCAATTTCACCTTCCTGTGCGATTAGAAGCCGAAAAGTTCCCTAGGTCAGGAAAATGGCCACATAGACTGTTGGAGTTTTCAAAATACCCCTTTAAACCAACTTCTGCATGAAATGAACTCAAAGAACAAAGAAAACAAAGCTTTGGTAAATGTGAAACCCCTCAACCTCCCCACCATTCATGCAGTTTTAAATGTCATACTCAAAACAACCCAAGGACAAAGGTTGTTTCTACACATGCAAAAGCAGCGTGCATGTCAGCCCATCACCTGCCCAAACGTGTCCACAACTCTGCCAGAATTACATGCGTGATCCAGGCAAAAATGTATTTAATTATCCAGATTAAAATCTGAGGATCATGGCTTTTATTTGCATGTAGAAATAGCTATTCAGAAGGTGTTTGACATCAGTTTCCTGTTTTCAGTTTTTTCCCTCCTCCTGGATAAAGTGCTGGGAGAAATCTTAAGCAGCTCAAAATAATCTTATTCCAATATTTATCAATCAAACACTTTACCATGGATAAAGTGTTAACCAGAGCTCTAGCAGGATATATTATGAGATTTGGAGATCTTATCCTAAAACAAACTTCATCTCAACAGATGAGCTCCTGCATGATTTGATAATATGCTCCCTCCCTCACTGTAGAAAAATCCAAAGGCAAATGTAAACAGAGATAAAAATGAAGTCATTTAAGGCAGAGAAATGCCAAATGACCAGCTTCAGTGTTGGGAAGATTGAGTTTCCTGGTGTTCAAGAAAAAGATTATTTTTGCCGTAGTAATGTTGCCTGAATCCATTAAATGTCTTCTAATTGAGGGACCTTTGTACTCCATCTGTATCCTAGTATTTATCTGTAAGGTTTCTCAGCCTCAGCACTACTGACATTTTGGGAAGGATAGTTCTTAGGCCCACAGGGGGCTGTCTTGTGCATTGTAAGACGCCTTAGGTACCAGTGGCACCCCACCTCTATGCGATGATCGCTGAATGTGTCTTCGGGAGAGGCCATTGTCCAATGAGGGCAAAATTGCTCCGGTTGAGAAACATGGTTTTAAAGGACATTGGAAGATGTTTACCCAGCCAAACCTCAGTTTCCTTGTAAGGAATTGTCTCTGGTCATGAAGATAATTCATGTGATTGTTCTCCCATCATGGAAGCTGGAAGGATCCTTGAAGGATCAATGAGCTAGAACCTTGATTCATGGCCTCAGCAGGGCCCAGGGAACGTCAGTGATCTAACCTTAGTCAGTTAGGTTCTTTGCTAGATTCTGAGTCTTGATTAGAGAAATGCAATTAGTGAAGAAATGGTTAAGTTTGGTCGTTCCAGTAGCAATTCCCCTGTCTATTCCACATTTGGTCTGATGGCCTTCTCTCCCAACCTGTAACCCTCATCTTATTCTTTAAATAAATTAGCCAGAGTTCAAGTCTACCACTTGCAACCAAAGACCTTCACTAAAACAATTCTTTACATTCATTTCCTTATTGAATCTTTTTAAAACAATTAAGCAGTGAAAAAAAAAATCAAGGAAAAAATAGAAAATCAAAGAATTAAAAATTATTTTAAACAATTTAACTGACCAAATAAATAATTCAGACACTCAAACAATTAAAAATTAAGCAACAGTTGTTGTGCATCAGTTGTGTGCCAGTATTCTACTGTGTGCTTGTGATACAAACTTTATCTCTTGCTCTTCATAAATAGATTTCCTCTTTTAGTTATTTCAAACAAACAAGCAAAAATATTACAACATGACATTAATGACAGTAACTCTTTACTTGAGGGATAATCAGGTAATTTTTCCTAGCAAAACCCAAGTTTCAAACAAAATCTATTGCTCACTCTCAATGTATTATTAGTATATATTTGTATTAGTGTATATTTTTGACTTCTGTATAATGCTTTATATAAGTATAAAGCTTAACTTTATACTTAACTTTTATCTCAGTCTATGAGAACACTAAGCCCTTTTGAGAATGACATTTTTTTAAATTTTAAATTACAATTTTTTAAATATTTGGAGACTTCAGTCTCCCTCAGCATCCAAATTATGTCTGTCTTGAAATTCTCCATTTGTTCACCCAATAAATTAATTTCTTCCTGTAGATCATTCATTGATGATATATGTCAATTATCAATGTATTGCCTCTCATTCCCAAATCCACCCTTCAGCACCTGCCCTGCAATCATGGAATTGGACCCTGTGCACAGTTCTCCTTTGCCAGCTGACACAATGTTGAGCTTTGCTAGTCTAGACACCTGGAGAGGCACTGGAGAAGAAAGCAGTCTCTCTTCCTCATTCCAGTGTGCTCTCTCAGGAGGCTCCTGCAAAACACATGGCTTCTAGAATGGCCAGCTCTTGTAGCACGAGCAGCTTCAGCAGCAGGTGGCTTCCCTAGCTCTGGTTCCTACAGCATTTGACCTCAGGCAACCAGCTGCATGTGGCACCTCCCTGAACACAACTTCCCTCTAGCACCCTCTCCGTTGGCTTCCCAGAAAATGCTGACATGACACCATCCCACGGACAGCTCACTCAGACACCCCAGAGAGATTTCTAGAGTCCCGCTGGCGCAATTCCTCAGCCAGCTTCTCCACTGTCCCATGAACCATGACCCAGTTCTCTTGGACAAGGCCTGAATCACAGTCCTGGGGGAGAGGGACCTCTTCCCTGGGCACTCTGTTTCCGCCCAGGAGGTGGGAGATGCTTATCTGCTATTCCTGTATTCTTTAGAACCTCTTTACTCTGACTAGCCAATCCCCTGTTACTGTAACTCCATGATAAAGTTTAAGTCCTTTATATTAAACTTTTCCTTTTCAAATTACGGGGTGGTTTCTGTCTACTGACTGGATTCTGATGTATCATTTTTTCTTTTGTTTTTATCACAAATGTCCTTTTCTGATAATTCCAGCACGTCCATCATGCATGAATATTTTTGTTGATTTTTTAAAAATTTTGACTATAAATCACAGTTTCTGTTTCTTCAAATGTCTAGTAACTTTTTACTGCATTGTGGACATTGTGGGTAATACTTTGTAGAGATTCTAGATTCTTTTATCTTCTGAGGAATGATGACTTTTATTCCAGAGGTACTTAAAGTATGGGAAGATATCCTTGATGTTGTGGAGGCTTGGTTTGCAATTCTGTTATTACAGGACTGTTTTATTTATTTATTCACTATTATTGAATGTATTTGACATATAACATTGTGTAAATTTAAGTTGTGCAACATGTTAATTTGATACACTTTTATATTGCAATATGATTGCAATTGTAGGGATATTTAGCACTTCTATCATATTAAGTCATTATGCTTTCATTTTAGTGGTTGGGATAAGTAAGTTTTAGTCTTTTAGTAAGTTTGTTGATTGTACCATGATATTATTGTCTATATTAGGACTATTTCTTTTTTTTTGCTTGTTTTTATAATAATTTTTATTATGTTATGTCACCATACAGTATATTCTTAGTTTTTGATGTAATGTTCCATGATTCATTATTTGCATATAACACCCAGTGCACCATGCCATATGTGCCCTCCTTAATACCCATCACCAGCCTATCCCAATCCCCCACCCTCCTCACCTCTGAAACCCTCAATTTGTTTCCCAGAGTCCAGAGTCTCTCCTGGTTGATTCCCCCTTCTGTTTCCCCCACCCTTCATTCTTCCCTTCCTTCTCCTACTGATCCTCCTATTTCTTATGTTCCATAAATGAGTGAAACACATGAAAAAATGTTCAAAATCACTAGCCATCAGGGAAATTCAAATCAAAACCACATCGAGATACCACCTTATGCCAGTTAGAATGGCAAAAATTGACAAGGCAGGAAACGACAAATGTTGGAGAGGATGTGGAGAAGGGGGATCCCTCTTACACTGTTGGTGGGAATGTAAGTTGGTATAGCCAATTTGGAAAACAGTGTGGAGGTCCCTTTAAAAGTTAAAAATTGGGCTACCCTATGATCCAGTAATTGCAATACTGGGTATTTACCCCAAAGATACAGACGTAGTGAAGAGAAGGGCCATATGCTCCCCAATGTTCAGAGCAGCATTGTCCACAATAGCTAAATTGTGGAAGAAGCTGAGATGCCCTTCAACAGATGACTGGATTAAGAAGATGTAGTCCAGGGGCGCCTGGGTGGCACAGCGGTTAAGCGTCTGCCTTCGGCTCAGGGCGTGATCCCGGCGTTCTGGGATCGAGCCCCACATCAGGCTCCTCCGCTGGGAGCCTGCTTCTTCCTCTCCCACTCCCCCTGCTTGTGTTCCCTCTCTCGCTGGCTGTCTCTATTTCTGTTGAATAAATAAATAAAATCTTAAAAAAAAAAGAAGATGTAGTCCATATATACAATGGAATATTACTCAGGCATTAGAAAGAACGATTGCCCAACATTTGCAGCAACATGGACGGGGCTGGAGGAGATTATGCTAAGTTAAATAAGTCAAGCAGAGGACTATTTCATTTTTATACTTAGTTGTAGGGTATATCCTTTAGTCCTGGGACATGGTTCTTACTCTTAAGGCCTTAAGGCATTTTGAATAGAAAGCCAGGATGTTTATTAAGCCCCTCTAATTTGGCAAGGCTTGAACTACTAACTGTCTCCCCAGCACTGGGCAACAGGTAACATCTGCTAAGTTAACATTACAGCTGTTTTCTCTTAGCTTCCTTGGAGTTCCACTCCACAGATGGACATTTTAGAAGTTAACAAATGATTTAAGGTTAAGGGTGGTCTTATGTAGAATTGGGGGCTTCCTCCCTGTGCCTCAATCCTTTCTGAGATCCCCTTCTCCCAATTTCCAGCTGCACTGGCATCCCCAAACTTTTATCTCCTCATTCTCTGATTTTTATCACCCATTTGTAGAATGGACTAGAGTTTCACAGGCTAAAAGCCATATAAATGTGGATCTAACCTTGTCGAATCCCTTCTTTCAAGGTCTTATCTTCTGTATACCTACCTGTTGTTGCCCTCCTGTGTTATCTCCTTCATCTTTTGCTGTGTGTGAACACATCCCAGAACTTCGTGGCTTCTACCACAAATTGTTCATTTAGCTTTTCTTCCTTTGTGTTGGCTGGATGGTTTTTATCTGAGCTGACTTGGCTTATTTCTGCTGGGCTCACTTATGTACCTGTGACTAGCCAGAAGGCTAACTGTTGTCTCAGTGGTCCAGGATGGCTTCACTCCCATCTGGCTGGTAGGAGGCTATCAAAAGGGGCAAATGGGCCATATGTCTTTCATCCACCAGGCTAACTTGGGTTTCTTCTTGGCCATGGGTTTTCAAAATAGCAGAAGGGTCAGTCTCAATGAACAAGTGGCATATCAGCCATGTTTCTTTGGCCACAGCAAGTCACATGGCCAATCCAGATTCAAGGGCTTGAGAAATAGATCCCGTCTCTTGATGGGGCCGGGGGGGGGGTACTTCCACATCACATTGCAAGAGTATGGATGTAACGGGAAGAATCGGTAGCCTCTTATACAAGCTATCACAAATTCCTTCAAACTATTTATAAAAAATCATCCAAAGTTTAGAGTTATTTTGGAAGATTGGTCTAATATATGCTTCTCCACTATTTCCAAACATGTACCTGTTGGGTCTTTAAGTAAACACGGAAGCCATATGCCATTCGCTTTATGTGATCGGTTATGAATTTGCTTACACACTTTATGTGGTCTTGTATAAGCTATTAAACTAAAGAAGAGTGTGGCACTAAAACAATCCTGATTATGCCTACTATATGGAGGACACCTTCTATACAAGAGATTTTTCTTGACAACTAAGTCTGATTCAAAATTCCTGTAAGACAAGCTTTGATGTGTGATTCTTAATAAAAGGTAGTTTAGAGAGATTAGAATTATTTCCAATTTTGCATAAGGTCAGAATTTTTGGAAAATTGCATAATTCAGTTTCTGCTAAAATGTAACCACAATATATATTCACAGATATAGCAATAGTAGCTTTATTCCCAGGGCTGCATAAAATAAATTAATCTGACAATATGAGTTAGCACATTTTTGGGTTGCGGTGTTATCGCTTGGTATATAATATTTGATGGAGCAGAATAATTTATTATAGTTTTAAAAATAATTTAATCATATTTTAATAAAATTCAGATAAAACATTTGCACAGTTCTTGAAATACCTCTACCAAAAGGATTATAGTTTTAAATGTTCTGTTTCATATGTGGCTTCTGCCACAAGACCGTGGATGTCTTAAGAATAGAATCCCTACCTTATCATTGTGTCCTACACTCCTAGAAAGTAATGATCTTCAATATTTTCTTTAATTGAAGTTTAATCAAATAATAAAGCATTAACAATTGACTGAGGCAGGATAAGTTTTGGCCCTGAATGGTGATTTATTTTACAGTAAGCTCTGTAAGTTAGATACCATAAATAGTATCACTTGTTAATTTATCTAATAAACATTATTGAGTCCATATTATGTACTCAGGTGTTATGAGAAGTCTACTGGATACCAATAGGAATACTGAATAGTTTTGTAAGCATGCAGCTCACAGTATTGAAGTGGTAACAAATATAATCGTAAAAATCACTGTTAGCACAGGCATTGTTGTTGAGAATCAGTTTAGAAAAACCCACACTGTTCCTTTTTTCTCCTTTACTCTCATTCTCTTGCCACACTCACAACCGTTCTGACACAGATGTATGGGGTTTTTCCCCACACCAAGCAATTCTGTGATACCAGCTGGGTGTCCTATAATTTAACTCAATTCTGACATTATCTACCTGGAGATAGCAACAGATCCCACACAGGTTACGAGCTCGGTCCCAGGAGACTGCTCTCCACTTCAGATGCCAATAACAAGTGAAAATTTCCAGGCTATCCACAGCTTCTGTCTGACTTGCTGCAAATCAGGGTTCCCTTGACCCCTCTTTGGGTTTGATTAATTTGCTAGAGCAGCTCACAGAGCTACAGAAACACTTGCAGTTTCCAGTCTATTGAAGAATATGATAAAAGATACAGATAGCCAGATGAAGAGATACATAGGGTGAGGTCTGGGAGGGTCCCAAGTCCAGGAGCTTCTGTCCTTATGGAGTTGGGGTATGTCACCCTCCTCGTATGTGGATGTGTTCACCAACCTGGAAACCCTCAAGGCCCCACACTATTGGGATTTTTATGGAGGCTTCCTCATGCAGGCATGATCAATGATTAACTCCATTTCTAGTTCCTTTCCCCTTTCTGAAGAGTAGAGAGTTGGGCTGAAAATTCCTCTTTCCAGGGACCAGCCCCCATCCTGGAGCCACCCAGAATCACCTTATAAGAACAAAAGATGCTCCTAGTGCCCTTATCACTTAGAAAATTATAAGGGCATTAGGAGCCTGAAGCCAAGAACTGGGGGCAGAGACCAATATACATATTTTCTGTTATCTCACAAATGTAAAATGGTGCATCCACCCTAGAAAACAGTTTGGCAGTTTCTTAAAGTGTTGAGTATTTTAAGACAAGTATCAGCCGAAGAGAAATGAAAACATATGTCTACACTAAGAGCATATGAGAAATTGTGTGAGAACATCAGTTAGTAGCATTATTCATAATAGCCCAAAGGTGGAAACACTCAGATAGATGTCCATCAACTGGTGAATGGATAAGCAAAAATGTGATATGTCCTTATAGTGAAATAGCATTTATCAAGTAAAAGGAACAAAGTACTGAGGCATTCTATAACCTGAGTACACGGATAAATACATACATGAATGAACCTCTAGAACACAGTGCTAAGTCAAAGAAAACAAACACAGAAGACCACATGTTGCATAATCCCATCTATATACAATGTCCAGTAAAAGGCCAGTCTGCAGAGATAGAAAGCACATTAGCAGTTGCCTGGGGCTGGGGTCGGGAACAGGGAATGACTGCAAATGAGTGTGAACTTTCTTTTTGGGGTCATGGAAATATCCCCAAATTAGATTGTGGTAATGGTTGTATAACCCTGTAAATCTTTTAACAACTACTGAGTTGCATACTCAAAATGAGTAAATTTCATAGTTTGTAAATTATACCTCGATAATGCTGTTGTTGTTTTTTTTTTTTTAAATCATCATTAATAGAAGGTAATATATTTTGGGTCAGAGAAGGCATACTGGAATAGGTGACATGAGGTACGTGTAAAGGGTGATAAAAATTGTCATTGAAGTTTCTGTGGAGATTGAAAGCCCCAGGGAGGCTACCACAGATGGCTCAGTTTGTTAAGTATCTGCCTTTGGCTTGGGTCACGATCCCAGGGTCCTGGGATCGAGCCCCGCATCGGGTTTCCTGCTCGGCGGGGCGTCTTCTTCTCCCTCTCCCTCTGCCTGCTGCTCCCCCTGCTTGTGCTCTCTCTCTCTCTTTCAAATGAAGAAATAAAATCTTAAAAAAAAAAAAGGCAACTACAGAGATGAAAAACAGCATGATATATGTTGAGTGTGTTTGGCATTTGTACGTAGGATCTATGGTAATTTCTGTTTCAGTAACGTAGTAGTAAGAGATAAGGATAGAGTTGTCAGAGGTAGCTAGAACGTGGAGGGCCTTGGTGATTGATTGCATGTGGGAAAGAGCAGTGAGGGGAGAATCATGGAAGAATTCTAAGATTTTGGCTCAGTGAGTGGGTAAATGATGATTCCAACAGATGAATTGGAGAATCCAGGGGGGAACTGTTTAAGGAGAAAGATAAGAGGTCAAGTACCTATAGCCAGCGTGGTGGCAATATTTTAGCAGACCATTGGGAAGATCGGAAGAGACTAGATATAGGCCTGTATTTGAGCATCATTAATTAACATGGTGACTGAAACTATGGGAATAGATTATTTAGCCAGAGTAAACAGAGTAGATTGAAAAGAACTATAGGTAAAGAATGGAATCTCAGTGACCAAGAGCAACTAAAACCAGAAAATTATTCTGTTTGGTGCTTTTCAGGCTCGAGTTCCCAAGGGTTGACTGAGCAGGACTCTTGTCTTCTAACACTTTTACCTAAACTGTTCCACTTTTTATCTCTTTTTGCAAGGTATTAAAAATGGCCAGCAGGAATGGTGGAAAGATATTCAAAACCATCTTCTGAACTTATGGTATGTTTGGGTTACCTGCTAGCTGGATAAGTAAAATCTGAGGATAGACGAACTACTTACAATGCTTTAGATACTGTTAATTGACAAAACAATTTGCCAATGAACTGAAAATGACGTATTTCTGTCTTTTCTAATTCAAAGAAATTATCCATATTATTCACTAACTCAACTACACTAGAGAATCAAAATATTATTTGAATAACAATTTGAAGTTGTCCAGTGATGGGCAGGGATTCCAAAGAAAGTCAGTCAAAGGCAACATCATTTTTCCCCTCTCTTGTGGTTGGTCTTTATTGCTAATCTACTGGTCATTAAAAACAAAACAAAACAAAACAAAACAAAAAACCAGAAATTGTCTTAGAGGTTCCTAGAACTGTAAGAAGTTGTCCCAATTCAGTTTCCTCAATTTAATTAGCAGAATGTTTGCACCAATGTCTGCTCCCTGATAAAGGAGTTCCTATATGTAGCTTTGGATTTGTGACTTTTGCAGAATGTCGCAGGTGGAAGGAAGCTTCAAATTAATCTTTATTGACTCCCACTGACAGACCATGGACCAAATGTGCCCTTCACCATGCTTTGTTGGGCTTGTTTGTCCAACATTTCACTGTAATTTTAGTTAGTTGTAAATTTCTTTTAAAGGAAGATTTATCTTAAGAAGCTGGATTTTTCAGCTATTCTTATATGAAATTTGGAAGAGTACTGGGGCACATTCTCACGTGTTAGCCATCAGCTAAGACTAAGCAGTGGCTGCCATCTTTAGATGAGGCATATGCCTGGTAGCTGCCAAAGTCAAATCCCCAGTTAATGCTGACCGATCTATTAAATCACTTTTTTAAAAAACTAAAAAAATACAATCCAGTGTTACTCAACCGCAATTTGTCACCAGCCATAATTTATTTGTACTTACTGCTGGGTTAGTCTGCAAATACACAGGAAGACTGTTTTTAAATGCGATTTTCAACTATTTCTGTTGTGCATGCTATCTGAGCCTACTTTTACCCAACCAGTTCCATGCCAGAGGAAACTAATTTGTGTTGTCACTTGTATGATAATTATTGCATTTACAAGACAATTTGACACTCAATCTGGTACTATTTTCTTTTTAGTGTACAGAAATCGCATAATTTACTATTCATTATATATAGCTGCTATAGGAAGTATGTGAACATTTTGGGATAAAAATTTTTTTAAAATACAGCAACTCGACATGTCTATTAAGGCAATTCAGACTTGAAAAGCTCTAAGCATTCATGCCAACATCTGTCTAATCCAGGAAGCGGGTCTGGTCTGGTGATGGTGGCAAGAGCTTGAATTTGAACAGTCTACTGTAGGATTCTGGGCAGCTTCCTGCTTGAATTATTGCTCTGAGTGATGTAGAACTTGGCTGAGATAAAGCACCATTGGGACGAAGACTGAAAACAGATGTTGTGACATCTTACCTCTTTAATTTTTAGAGTCTATTATTTGCCTGGGTTGGTAAAACTGATGTTGGTAAATTGAGACTATTTATCTAGAATTTAAGTCACAAATCTGTTCAGTGATTCATATAGGAAAAATTCCCAGAGACTTGGGATGTAGTCTGGGACAGCTGGATATAGAAATGTCAACAGCTGTTCAAAACGCTGGCGCTTCATACAGCATAAGACGGAACAGAGCCCAAGATCATCACTGCAGGCAAAAGCTAAATACTTGGCATGAAAGAGGCAATGTGAATTATCTGGAAATTATCCAGCATGATGGACAGCTAGTCTTCTTTCTTTGAAGGCCTCTGTTCCTTCTTTTTTTCCTGAGAAATGATACTTTTTTTTTTTTTTAGAACAATGAAGGTAATCATGCCATTATAAGTAGAATTGAAGAGCCCTAATTGAAGGTTGAGTCATTGATCCATGGGTCAATACCAGCTGGAATAGCAGTTCAGAAAACCACTATTAATAAAGGTTCAAAAGGAAATCCAGGGTCTAGAAATATAAAGATCCAAAGAGACGAAGGGTCGGAAGTCCAGAGGAACACATATACTCATGCCTTTGGCCATGGCAGGCGTTGCCAGTCAATTGGACACTCTGCTACTGAGCCTAGATACGGCATCCTTCAGAGAGCTGCAAGCCTTAGCTCAGAGGCTGAAGCCTACTTACTCTCCTACTTACCAGCTCAAAAGATCTAGTTCACTTTTCCAAAAAGATCAGAGTGGAATGCATATAAGGGCTACAGCCAAGTCAGGGTGCTATGTATTACTTTAGCACCGACCAAGGGTGGGCAGAACGTCTTCTGCAGCTCCACTGAGGGTGGAGCCTCTAGAGGAAAAGGAAGAGAACATTTTCTTATAACTCAGTTTCCCTGAACAACGGCTGTGTCAAGTTCAGTGAGAGAATTTAAATCTTTTGGATTTAAATTATCCCACTGACTTACATTACTTGGAAAGGTATCTATTTCCTATTCATGTCGAATTATATGAACATAGGTAAATCTCATTTATTATTTCAATAAAAGGTACTTTGTGTATTCTGCGAATCTAAGAATATGTTGTTCTTCATAAAACCTCATTACCTATGGGGAGGATGTGTTACATTCTGGATTGGATGTGCTGTTCCAAGCAGGTCCTAGAGCAAACATTACTGCAGATTATTTACAGACAAGGTTACATTTTGTGCCTTCTGTCATTCACCAGTGAGCTTGTGACTCTCTGAGCTATTCCCCTTTTGTCATCATATTCATTTGTTCTTTCAAAAATTTTAGCATTACCCATTTATATTCAGGCTTCTGTTTGAATATAACCAACTAATTCTGGATCTTGTCAGATTCGCCTCGGTATTTCTGCTGGAGCCATTATGTCCCTTTCACTGCTGTGTTATCACTTTAAAGATATCCGTCAGCAACATAAGACATTTTGTTTAATATGACCTGATCCTCTTCCAGGGCTTTCCTTACATTTCTTCATCTTTGGGGAAGAGTAGTACAGAAAATGGCCAAGAGCATCATGCATGAATAAGTTATGTTGTTAAAATCTTAGTGTAGCACCGTCAATGTACCCTCATGCTCCCATTAGACTTCAGATATAGGTTGTGTCTTGAACATGGTTTTTGCAACATTTTCTTCTTAAGTATCCTATGATTTGTAAATAAGTGAACATTGCTTCATATTATACTGAGCCAACAGCACTTTCTTTAGTTTTATTTATTTTTTCCAGAAAATGCCATGTCCCTAAACAGTTGTGAAAGAAAAATGAAAATATGAAAGGTACACAAGCTAATGCAGCGTTATTTTAAGTGTAATCACTAATGATAATGATGAATATTAATGCAAGTATTCTTTTTTTTTTTTTAATGTTGGGTGAAGTTGGAGATCTGGGTTGCAACTTTACAATGTCATGTAAGCCTTCCATTCTTTCGCTTTTGCTGCCAGATCCCAAATTAAAGTCTTGAAAATTCATTTCCACATGCTCTCTTTTGTCATCGAAATCAGAATATTTGAGGTTGGGATTCAGACGCCAGCGTTTTTAAAACTTCCTAGGTGATTCCAGAGTGCACCTAAATTCCTCTTAGCACCTATGGGTCTCTCAATTGTATAAAATGTTATGGTAAGGAAAGGAGTATTAGGGTAGTAAGTGTCCTTATGGCCCGGAGAGACTCTGTTGGTTTACTGAACAAACATCCATTCTCAATCCCTTCCTCCTGTGCACATCCCAGTTAGACCCAGACACCTTGTTAGTAGCTGGATATGGGTTTTGAATCGGCGTTGGTCCCGAGTGCAGTATGTGGCATGGATTAGGACTGCAGGAGTATGGCTAAGACAGTTTGAGGTTCTGATAGTGATTCTAGCTAAAAGATCATGGTGGCTTTGATCAAGGGAATTGCAGTGGAGATGGGGAGAACAGATGTGCTTGAGAGATATTTAGGCGTTTTACTTGAGAGGAATTGATGACTGATTATAAATCAAGTTGGGGGCATAAGTGGGTGTCAGAAAGGACTTAGGTTTCTGACTGTAGCAGCTTGAGGAATGAAGGTTTACTAAGATCTTAACTGTGGACCCTGTAGACCTGGGACTCCTCGGAAAGGGGGTGATTGAGATAAGCAAGGAAGTTTGGAATTAAAAGGGGGTACAGCATCCAGGATAGGACTCTAAAAATGGGCAGGAAGAGAAGCTAGCAAAGTCAACGGGGTAACAAGGAGAAAAACCAGGGGTGTTCAGTATCACAGTAACAAGAGTAAAACAATATTTTAAAGTGATCAGTGAGGTCAAGCAAAATAAGGACTGAACTGGGCCAGTGAGTGTGATAGCTTGGGACCCTCACAAGATCAGATGTGCTGGGGATTATTACACCAAACCTTGATATGTTTATGAATTCATGTATAAACATAAAGTGCTATATGAGTATTAGCTGCTTCCCTGCATCAAATCATAATCTCACTGAAGACAGGGATACGTCTATTTATTTTGTATCAATAACAGCAACCTCATCTCTTGCCTCAAACCTATGGTTAAAAATACTTGGTGGCATAATGAATGAGCACACCATGACACAATGATTATGTCAGAAGACTTTGCATTTTTTTTTCAGAACTTCTTTAAGAATTATTTTTCTTTCTGATACTACAAACCCAATTTTAGTCCATCCCTGTAAACTTCCAATTGGGGAAAGTCTATCCTAGGCCATATTTTCCTGACTTCAAAGTTATAGTCCCCAGAATTTGGGAATTTATAATTCCAGATAGAGGAAAATTTGAAAATATGAGTTCCTGTTTCACTGGCCTCATCTGGAAATGATGGCTTCCAGTTTGCTTATTACCAGTTTATGAATTGATGTGTTTACTTTAGAGTGTGCTTCGTTTTAATGGAGACAAATTCTTTGTTATCATCTGATCTCATCAGCTTTCTGTTCTTTTATGTAAATGTTATCAGAATAGAAAATATAAAGATGTTATCCAACATAAGATGTTATCCATCATATACTTGGTAATTTTGTTATTTCAGGGCATTTTATTATGTTTCTAGTTTCTGGACATTAGATATGATAAAAATTAAGTGTAATAATATTTTCATTATAAAAATATCTATTACAGCATTGGTGGAAAATAGATAACAGTATAAAAAAAGATACTTGTTCTTTGTATTTTGGTACAGATGCTTTTAGTATTTTTCAAAACATTTATGTCATAAAGAATTCTACTATGCTTCACAAACTGTTTTCTAAATTCATTGAACTCATTTTTTTCTTGGTCTTTAGATTGAGACCATTGTCCAAATCAAGTGATCTTCTATGAAACACAGCACACACACACACACACACACACACACACACACACACTTCCATTGCATGGGTGAATCCAAATTCATTTAAAGAGCTTCCAATAGTTAGACATTTAGGTAATTTCCAATTTTTCAATATTATAAACAACATTTCAGGCATGTCTTTAAAGCTAAATCTTTGCATACAGCTTTGGTTTTTATCTCAGAATATATTTCTGGAATTGAAACTGCTAAAAATAAAATGCAGACAGATATAAGTTACGGATAAGTAATGCAAAATTTGCAGGCATTAAAAATGTTGCACTCTTACATACTGAATATAGAAAAAAATGGAAAAAGAGTGAACTAAGTATTGCTTTTATTGTCACTTACCTGAGATGGAATTTATTGTGTAATCTTATAGATTATGTTTATTAAATATGCTGAATTCTCACCCTATCTGCATTTTCTAGTAGCTAATATATCATTTTTGACATGTGATATAACACAAAACTTATAGCATACAATATGTTATGTAATAATTGATATAGAAGATGTAATATGTGATGTAGATATATGATATATAATATGACCTCACTGAACATTTGTCATTTTCTTTACTGAGATCCTACACATTGATCCTTGTTCATTTTTATCTTGAAGTGAGATTTCGTGTTCCCTTCTTTATCATGGTAGGTGGGTCATTTCCTTTATCCTGGATAAATATTACTATTATGTATGTAAGCTATTGATTCCAAATATTTCATTTGCAACAGGTCTACTTACTAAAATCTCTTAAAACTTTCAATGTTTTTTTCAGATAATTTTTGTGAATTATCTAGACAGAATAATTTTCCTTCCTTGAAAGATAGGGTAATTTATTTTCATCATCTCTGAGGTTTTATCTTATTTTTCCTTCTACCTTTCTTCAATTCATCCTTCCTTCCCCACTTCCTTCCTTTCTTTCTTCCCTTCTTCTTTTTTGTCTTTTTCTTTGTCTAAAACCTTATGAAAAATGTAGTAGTGCTGACTATGATTATGCCTCTTTTATCCATTAGTTCTAAGGGGTAATGCCTGATGCATTTTCATTACGTGCTAGGTGAGATTGACTATGAGAACTTAAGATTATTTTTTTATAGTTTAACCATGGTATTTGTGGCACATCTGGCAGTAGTGTGCTAATATTTAATTTATAATTTTGTTCTAATCTGGTTCTAAGTTTTAAGTGAGCTAGGACTATGAGTTGTGTGTCTGGGTGGGGGCGGGCCACATGTGTACATGCTTATGCATACTATTTCAGATTTGGCAATACAGAAATACTAGCCTTCCTTGCTAATTGGAAAATTTGTAATTTTCATCTGGGCTTTCAAAAAGTTTAGATAACCTGGAACTCATCTTTTCTTAGAGAGCACTGAGTAAACAGCTAACACTATGATCCTTGTCCAAGCACCATAATCTCTTGCCTGGACCGACTTGATGTCCCAGGTTCCACCCTGAAGTCCCCCTTGGTATATTGTTTATCAAGCAGCCAGAATGGACCTTGTATTTGTCAAAACATGCCCCTTCTGTGCTGAGAACTCTCCAGAGCTTCCCATGTCCTCCCCAAGGCTATAACCCTGCCTTGCCCACCTTCTCTGCTCCTCTCCCATCCCACTCACTCACTCCTGCCCCTTCTGGTTCTCTTTGTTGTTTCTGCAATAAAACAGAATTCATCCCAGATCACCACCGGTGTCTTACTTTGCTTTCTTCAGGCATTCTTCTATGGTCTCTTATCAGAAGTGCTTTCCTAGCCCTCTGTGTACCTCCCCCTCTCCATTTTCCTTAAGCTAACACATCTAGGATTTAATTATAAACCAGGCACTCTTCTAGAAATTTCTCATATTAACTCAATCCTCAGGACAACACTGTGGGGTAAAAAGCATTAATCCCATTTTGCAGATGAGAAAGATGAGGCATGAATGTTTGAAGTAACTTACCACGTTCACAACAGCTGCTAGGTAGGGTAGTGGGGACCCCAGCTGGACAGGCAGATGCCCAGAAGGCCACTCATCCTTTCCACAACTCTCACTCCTTGCCCTGATTTGTTCCCGTGTCCTACTTCACCACGGACACTCAGGATAGATTCAGTGGTTGGCCTGGGGATTTGCTCACAGCTGGATTCCTGCTGTATTCTTGGGCCCTGGAGCAATGTTTGGCATTCACAGGCTCCCGAAAACACATATATTTTTAAATAATAAATTCAATAAAAGAATTAGGAAAATAAGCTGAGTGTAGAGATTTTTTTTCAGGAGTGATTCTTCGGTAGCTTTTAAAAGCTTTCAGTATAGTTCTTGTTTCACTAGTCTGTCTACATCCTGAGTCATATTTTCTTTCCTCTAAAAATCAGTTTTCCAGTTGCCCCAACCCCCCCAACTGTATACCTAGAAAGCTACCACTTTAAATATTCTCTTTTCATGTGAAAAACAGTCTCCCTCATTAGACTTGCTACTGTGCTTTGTGATTTATCTCTTGTTTTTACTCAGTCTAGAAAGGCTGTTATAAACACTAAGTGTAAAGAACTGATTCCTACATATAATCAACAGACCCACTGCCCTCTCTGATTTCTATTTTTGCTAAAATTCTGCCTGTCTCTTGATTCATTTTTTTCCCTTTCTTTCATTAATTTCCATTGTCTTATTTTTCACCTAATCTCACTTATTGTTGTTTTTTCTTACATAATGATGGAATTACTTGATGCTGAATTTGCCTCTCATTGCAGGTTGGGGCATACCCCATAATGCTGGTGTTTTGTTCTTTTATTTTCCAAATAACCTCTGACTGCAATTTTAATTACTTCCTTTACTCAATAGTGAAGTAAACATTTTTTGTTTTCCCGAAGGCTGATAAAATTTAGATATTTAATCTTTTTGTATTAGCTGCTATGTTTGTTGCATGATAATCACATAATATAGCTGACACGATTTATACTTGTGGGGAAGTTGCTGAGGCTTTTGCTTAGGGCTAGAGAAATGGGATTATTCTTCATAACTTTTTCAAGGAACTGTGAAAAGAATGCACAGTGTTGTTTTCTTCGGGTTCACGCATCAATATATGTATTTTTAATCTGATGATATTCATTGTATAGTTTCTTTTACTACTACGTGCATCATGATACTCACTATGAAACATTATTATTAATGATAATAAATGTAATGAAAGCCTTGGAATATGGGATACTAACTGTGGAAGATACTGTATGTATTATCGTACTCATTTTTATTCCAACCCAGTGGGTGTTACTATTTTCATTGGTGAGTAAATTTGAGGCTTGGAAAGGTTAATTAACTTCCTCAAGATTACATGGATGGTAAAGGGAAAAGCAAGATTCAAACTCAGATCTGGCCGAACTCAAAGACTACCTATAACTTTAATCATTGTCATATACTGAGAACATAATCCATCTTGTTTAGTATATATGGAATCAGTTGATAGTTTAGTAGATGTTGGTGTACTCCTTAAAAAAGAACTACACATTTTAGGAGCAAGTCATATATTTACTTAGAGCAATATGAATATTTTC
Source organism: Ailuropoda melanoleuca (assembly GCF_002007445.2). Taxonomy (NCBI): domain Eukaryota; kingdom Metazoa; phylum Chordata; class Mammalia; order Carnivora; family Ursidae; genus Ailuropoda; species Ailuropoda melanoleuca. The sequence goes on along the minus strand of NC_048230.1, from coordinate 52,334,978 downwards.
GCCACGACATGAATTATTTTATACATTATATCAAAAATTTATACAATACTCCATTTTATTAATGTTTCACAATTTAGCCACTCCCCTATAATTTATTCATGCTAAACATTTCCAATGTTTTTGTCATTATTCACAGCCATTTAATGACAGGTTTGCCCTTAGCTATGATTATTTCCATGCAATAAAATATTAGAAGTGAAAAAGCAGGATCAAAATTCATATACATTAAAAAGGCCTTTGATCTATATTTTTGAACTTCTCTCCTAAACTACTAGGAGACCTGTATTCTTGCACCTTTGCTCATCCTCATTTTAAAGGATTTTCAATAATTTTATACATAAAGAGTTATCTTTCTTTCATAGATTAAAATGTTTCCTGCCTCTCACTGCCCACTGATATTCAGAGTTAAATGGGCAGCCATTTTCCCATTTATGCAATTTTCTGTGTACTCCCCACAGTAAAGACTTTGTGAAGTTTATACAAATAGGTTCAGCAGATGTAGGGTTCATATTATCCCTGGGTATTTCACTTGTGTTCCTGTGTTTAAAGGAACGCTTTGCAGGTTTTTTCCCCATCAACCCTCCCTGTTTTTAATATATCGGAATGTATATTATGATAAATATTATAATAATATATTAATGTAAAGAGACTATTGCTATTTCATATTTATTTTTGAGCCCTGCAAAATTATTGAAGCTCCTGTTTTTAAAATGATTTTTCAGTTGACTCTCCCTTGTCTTTTTATTTTTATCTAGACTAATAGTATCTTCTGTAAATAATAATACGTTCATCTCTTCTTGGTAGTAATTTTGCTTCTTCACATTTTTTGGTGTTGTTTATGATTGCATTGGCTAGGATTTCAGAACATTATTAAATTAGAATGGTGATAACAGAAATTGGATGCTTATATCTTAGAATTCCTCTGTGTTTTACATCTGTACAATATTGGCTGTTGGTTTCACGTGGATTTTCTTTATCATAAATAATTTTTAAATTCCTAGTTTACTAATATAATTTAATATTAGAGATGGACGATGAATGTTATGAAATGCTCTTATTTATATGTAAACTCTGTGGATTGTATGTTATGACTTTCTAATGTGATAAAAATGGATTCATAGATTTCATATTTATAAACTATGCTTATAGCCATGGTTAACCTAACTTGACAAGTTAGACAGAGAGAGAGATCGTGTTTATATAATTTTTCTTCTGTTGTGCTGATTCCGTAGACTAACAATTACTCAGAAGTATTTTTTTGTAGTTATAAAAGAGAGAGAGAGTACTTTGGTGGGTGTGTGTATGTATACATGTGTTTATATGCATATGATTTTTTTCAGATTTTGCTCTAAAACATGAAATATGATAGGGATCATTCTCTCTATAGGATTTTTTTTTTCTTTTTCTGAGATGATGTAAAAAAAAAAATAGGGATCTTCTGTCCTTTTATTTAAAATAATTCATCCTGTAAGTACATCTATACTTGGCATAATAAAGTAAACCCAATAGATTGGGATAGAAAGCCACAAAACATAACCACACATATGTGAAACTTTATTATTACACAGCCTCCATTGCAGATCCCTGTAGGAATGATGAGCTCTTTAATAAATTATGCCGGGTCAATTCTATATAGAAACATATAAAATTGAATCTCAGGCTCACACTAGACACAAAAATCAATTTCAGATGGATTTATGCTTTAAATATGAGAGATAATACATTAATTTTTAAAAGAAAGCTTAGAAGAATATCTTATAACATTGGAATAGGGAATTTTAAATTATAAATATGACAAAAATGAGAAACCATAAAGAAAAATATTAATATGCTGAATTATATTAAAAATGGATTTTTAGCAAAAAAATATTACGAGGCTGAAAAGACAAACCACATAATGGGAGAAGGTATTTTCAAGATCTATAACCAAGTGTTAGCATCCAGAAAATATAAACAGCATCTACAAATCAATAATGAAAAGCAAACTCATTTTGCTGAAGGTGTTAGAAAAGTAAATGGGCATGGTGAGTAAACACAGTAATATAGTCTCAAAATCACTGGTAGTCATGCACGCAAATCAAAACCACAACAAGATACTATTTTACACATATTATATTGGCAAAAATTAAAGAGTCAGATGATACCAAGTGGTGATTTCTTCCCTTGGGGGTGCAAACTGCCATAACTGCTTTGAAAAGGAAGGTGGCATTACTCAGTAGAGTTAAAGATGTGCACATGTGCATTTCAAAATTTCAACTGCTAGGAATATACATGGAGAAGCTCTTCCATATGTTCATGAGGAGACACATGAAAGTATATTTCGAGTAGCATTTTCTATAATAGCTAAAAATTTGGAAACAGCCCAAATGTCCATCAGTAGCAGAAGAGTTAAATAGAATGGGTAGATACATTTTTAATATTTTGACCATGGAACACTGTGGAAGAATGTCAATGAGTGAATGAGGAATGAGACTCAAAACTTTCTGTTTACCCATGGGAAGGGTGGAATTCACAGAATTCTTGGAATATGATTTCATTTATATAAAAGTCACACATGGCAAAGCTGTGCAATACAATATATTGTTAGAGGTATGTGTGAATGTGTTAATACTATTTTTAAAAAGGTAAAGGAAGGATTTTCAAGGGAAACAATATGCAAGAATCAGGAGAGACTTTTCCTCTGAGAACTAGCATTGATGAAGGAGTGTACTGAGGCTTTCAAATCATTTTTCTATTTCTTAAGCTTATTCATGGGTAAGTGGGTGCTAATTTTATTTTTCTTTAAAACTTTCATATGTAGGTACTTTTCTGTAGAATATATATACATATATACATATATATATGAGAGCAATTAAAATATGCAAATGTGGTATCTTTATGAGCTCAGTTATACATAACTTTAGTTTCTTCTCTGCTTTTTGATTTGTTTCCTTCACCTTTTTGAGTCAAATAACATGTTTATATTTTTTCTAGAAATTTCCTATTTTTAGGTTTAAAAATGTTCACTATATATAGCTTATTTTAACTGTTACTTATACTTTAAATCATACTTTCTTTGAATGTAGCTTTCCATATGATCTTTAGACATAAGTATGTGCCAATAGTGTCATCATGATTATTTTCTTTCTTGTTTTGTTTAAAGATTTTATTTATTGGAGGGGCGCCTGGGTGGCACAGTCATTAAGCGTCTGCCTTCGGCTCAGGGCGTAACCGCAACGTTCTGGGATGGAGCCCCACATCAGGCTCCTCCGCTGGGAGCCTGCTTCTTCCTCTCCCACTCCCCCTGCTTGTGTTCCCTCTCTCACTGGCTGTCTCTCTCTGTCAAATAAACAAATAAAATCTTAAAAAAAAAAGATTTTATTTATTGGGGCACCTGGGTGGCCCTGTTGGTTAAGCATCTGCCTTCAGCTCAAGTCATGATCCCAGGATTCTGGGATCAAGCCCGGCATCGGGGCATTGGGCTCCCTGCTCAGTGGAAAGCCTGCTTCTCCCTCTCCCTCTGCTGCTCCCCCTGCTTGTGCTCGCTCTCTCTCTCTCTGTGTCAAATGAATAAATAAAATCTTTAAAAATAAATTAAATAAAAGTAAAGATTTAATTTATTTATTTGAGGGAGAGCGAGAACATGAGCAGGGAGGAGGGGCAGAGGGAGAGGGAGAAGCAAGCTCCCCGTTAAGCAGGGAGCCCCACATGGGGCTCCACCCAAGGAACCAGAGATCATAATCCCGACTGAAGGCAAATGCTTAACAGACTGAGCCACCCAGGCACCCCACGATTATTTTCTTAATTAGCCTTTATGGTACTTTCAGTTTTCTTTCAGGCCTTGGAATTGCTTTCATCCTCTCAAGTTTTTCAGTTGGTTTAATTCATTGTCCTTTTGCTTTTCCTTTCTTTTATTTCTTTCTTTCTTTCTTTCTTTTTTTTTTTTTTTTTTTAAGTAGACTACATGCCCAACACAGGGCCTGAACTCATGACCTTGAGATCAAGACCAGAGGGGAGATCAAGAGAGTCCAACGTTCAACTGACTGAGCCATTCAGGCAGGCACCCTGGTTTTGCTTTTCATTAACAGATTTACTGCAGTGTGTTAAAAGAATTTAGAAATATTCTTTTCTTGCCATGTAGGATAGGGTTTTTCTCAAAAATATTTTCAATTTTTACATACAAAACAAATCCAGAAAAGCATACAAAGCCAATGTGATTATGGATGTGAATACCCTTTATACCTGCCACCTATATGAGGGGTCAGCTTTACCAGTGACCCTTTTAATCTATAGATCCCCTTCTTGAACTCATACAACCCTTGTCTTACGGGTTATTTGTTGAAGAAGGAAGGTCATTTCTCCTGTAGTTTCCCCCAGTGTGGATTTTGTTGATTGCATTCTTGTGATACAGTTTAATATTTTTCTTTGTTGATTCTATCATCTATTGTCTGTCTGTCTGTCTGTCTATCTATCTATCTATCTAATGTATTTCTGGCAAAAATACTTTACAGCTATGTGTATTCTTCATTAAGAGGCAGATAATCTTGGGGCTTCTGGGTGGCACAGTCTTTTGAGTGTCCACTGTTGGTTTCGGCTTAGATCATGATCTTGGGGTCATGAGACCCTGCCCCACATCGGGCTCCATGCTCAGCCCAGAGTCTGCTTGGGTTTCTCTCTCCCTCTCCTACTGTCCCTCCCCTGACTCGCTCTCACTCTCTCTCTCAATAAATAAATAAATCTTAAAAAAAAAAGGAGCAGATAACTTTCACACCCACTGAATTGCTATTTTTGAAAAAGCATCAACAACAAAAGCTGGTGAGGATTTGGGGCATCCCGAACCTTCACACATCACTGGCAGTGATGTAAAACAGTGCAATTCTTTTGAGAAAAGATCTGGCAGCTTCTAATAAAATTAAACATACATTTCCCTGGGGTCCAGCCATGACACTCTTAGGAGCTTACCCAAGACTGAAAAGAAAACAAATGTTCACAAAAGGACTTGTGCAGGAATATTTACAGAAGCTTTATCCCTAATAGCTCAAACCTGGAAATATCCCAGGTGACCATTGATAGAAGAAAGAATAAACAAACTTTGCAATATTTATACAAATGAATACTATTCAGCAATTACAGAACCATTCCGGTGATACACACAATAGCATGGTAGAGTCTAACAACATTCTCAGACCAAGGAATCTTATAAAGCAGTCATTTTGTGTGATTTCTGTTTATGTGAATTTCTTTTACGTTTTCCCTTTTTTCATCATGTTTCTGGTTTCTGTTTCCAAATGCGTTCTGTTTCTTTATTGGGTTTCTTTTTCTATTTTTTCTAGGGATTTGAAAACTTGACTCAATTTCTTTTTTAATAGTCTCCTCCTTTCAATATAAGACAACATAAAATCGTCAAGATTAAACCATTATCTATTAGCTCTTTTGAAAGACAAAATATTTAAGATATTTTTATAATCTGTTGTCACCACAATATTATCATAGTTTTCTTTAAGTATTTTTTCTTCTAATAAATATTTTAATATTTCAGTGAATTTTAAACCTTGTGAACAATAACTGAGTCAGTCTGTCTTTCATGATTTACTTTGTTGTTGCATGTCTTATAATTCCATTTTAAAATTTTTTCTTTATCTCTGGCTAAAATAATTATTTGAGAGGTTTTTTTGTTTTGAGGTTTTTTGTTTTTTTAAGGAAGGATACTAAATTTAATGCTTTCTGAGAACTTACACATCAGAAAATACATCTCAATTGTATTTGCAAATTGAACTTGTGAACTTAAAATTCTGGTATCAAAATACTGAAAGACCCTTGAGTATTGCTTTTAACACGTGAGAATGTAGGATATGTCAATCTCTCTCTCTCTCTTTCTCTCTCTCTCCCCCTCCTTCCCATCAGCTGCCTCCCTCTCCCTGTCTTCTTTTATTGCTGGCTTTTCTTTTTTCTTTGATTAGATCCTTTGCAGTTTTTTTTTTTTCATTATCTTAAAATTTCAAAAATATTTTCAATACATGTCTGTGTATTGCTAGCTTCTTAAAAACTGTTGCTTCCTTCTTGAAGGTAATTGGAGTATGTCATAAAATCAGAGACAAGGTCAGGAATAAAAACAGAGCATTCAGAGCAATTAAAATAAGGATGATGTTCAGTTCAAGGGAACTTAATGAGATCAAATAGAAAGAAGAGAAGTGAAAGGGGTTGGGAGGAAGACCGAAAACCCCGCAACTCTACAAGTAGATAGAAGAGGAACAGAGAGCAATGAACACTGAGATGAGTCAGGTAGGAGGAAAACAGAAGAGGTGGTTGTCACGGAAGCTGAAAGAGCGTCACAGATGAAAAGAAAAAATCCACTCTTTTATAGTCTAGCTTAAGTGTACAGTTGTATCTAGGGAAAGAGTGTCATCACTAAGAGACTACCTGATTAAAAAGAAAAGGAAAGAAACAGACCCCATATGCATTTTAGGGTTATTTGTCATTTTAAATTTTGTTTTATTACTGAATGTTCGGTACACACAAGTATATACAGAATAACAAAATGAGCACCACTTTCTCCATCACCTGTTCATGTTTATGAAATGCCGTTGAAGCCACATGTATATTTTTCCTGTATCTAACTCATCTAATCCCATGCATCTTTCCAAAGAGATATTGATCAGCTTCTTTATTATAACGATAGTATCTGTTTAATTAGCTCAGCCTCTTTTCTCTATTAATTTACATTCTTTTTTCTCTTCTTTCAGCAATTTAAGACTCTATGTTATCTTTTAATTTTTTCTTTACTGCATCCCATAACTTTTCATTTTTCCTTGTTGCTTTTGTAAATATCCTCTATAGACTTGAAAAAAATAATGTATCCTGTGTAATTGTTGGGTCCAGGGTTCAACATATGGCTATAGATCCAGCTTAGTCTATTTTATTTTGCTTTATATTTTTTGAAGCTATGTTTTTAGAGACATACAATTGCCAACTTCTTTTATGTTCTTGGCAAGTTGAACATTTTTAGTATAGTATACTGGTGCAGTTTATCTTAATGTGTTTTTTTTTGCCTGAGTGTCTACTTCATTTGGTATATTGCCACCAAATTGTTTGGCTAATATTTATTATTTATATAAATAATAATTCTATGTAATATTTACTGTATCTTTTCTTATTCTTACTGTTATGTTTTAGTCTGTCTTATATTAACTATAGATACTTGGATTTTCTTATTACAGTTACACAATCATTGTCTTTTTTTTTTTTGAAGATTTTTATTTATTTATTTGACAGAGAGAGACAGCCACAGAGAGAGGGAACACAAGCAGGGGGAGTGCAAGAGGAAGAAGCAGGCTCCTAGCGGAGAAGCCTGATGTGGGGCTCGATCCCATAATGCCGGGATCACGCCCTGAGCCGAAGGCAGACACTTAACAACTGAGCCACCCAGGAGCCCCAACAATCATTGTCTTTTAATCAGATAATAAGCTGACGTGTATTGTGATTACCGATATACATGGATTTATTTCTCAGTCACCTTCTATTATTTTAATTTTCCCTGTTTTAATTTTTGCTTGTGCCTTCCTTTCATCATATTGGATTATCTTATTTTTGTTATGATTATAACACTTTTTCTTCTACAGGTTTAGAAGTTAACGACTTTCTTTCTATATACTTTGGTTTTATCCTTGAAATTATAACAGGCACATATAATCAACTCTAAAATCAGTCCCCTTTCTGTACTCCTGAAGTCACCTAAAGTTTCATGATTCTGAGGACTTCCTTCTCAGAGCATGATCTGCTGTTCAGTGTTTAGTCTGCATTTTTTTCATACAAATTATACATTTTTACTGTTGTTTGCAAAGTTTTACTAGGATGTGGATTTGCCTGCAGATTTACCAATATCTTTTTTCCTCTCCTTCTATCAACCCCTTAGATCTTTCTTCTTTATTCTTTTTTTTGTAAAGGATATCCTTTGGAAGTGATGTCTATGTTAATAAATTCTTTTAGATTTTATTTGAGAATTTTTTAAAATTTTACCCTCATTCTTCAAAGATTGTTACACTGAGTATAAATTCTAAATTGATAGTATTTTTTTTGTGTTATCATTTGAAGGTATTATCTATGTGTCATATGGCTTCCATTGTAACTGTGGAAAAGTCAGCTGTTGATATACTCATTCCTGTTTTGTTAGCAGTTTTCTATTCATTCTAACTGTTCTTACAGTTTTAGTTTTTGGTATTCTGTGCTTTTACGATCAGGATCTAATGATTTACAGCTGTTGTAACATCTGAAAAGTTCTCAGCCATTCTCTCTTCTTATATTCCTTCTCTAATTCTCTCCATCTTTCTCATCTGGAACTCTGATTAAACATATAGAACTTTTATTACTTTGCATGCTCTTAACTTTTTTTGTCATAGTTTTCTATTGCTTTGACATTCTGGGTATCAGTAAGATATTTATATCTCTCTTTGAGTTCTCTGACTCTCTGTTCATGTGTCAAATTTGTTATGAACCCATACATTCGTCTTTTTTAATTTCAATTAAAATTAAATCTGTTATTAGAGAAGTATTCTTTTCTTCTTCTTCATTGAATGCAGTCAATTTTCTTATTCCTCATTAATATACTTTTTAAAAAGATTATTTATTTGAGAGACACAGAGAGAGAGAGAGCAAGCATGAGTCATGGGCAGAGGGAGAGGAAGAAGCAGACTTCCCGCTAAGCAGGGAGCCCGGTGTAGGGCTCCAAACCAGGACCCTGAGATCATGACCTGAGCTGAAGGCAGATACTTAACTGACTGAGTCACCCAGGTGCCCCTCCTCGTTAATATTTTCAAGTTGCTCTTTTATCTCATCAAACATATGCAATACATTTGATACTTTCAATATCTAAAATATTATAGACTTGATACTGCTATTTGCTGCCTCTGTTGATTTTTCCTTATTTTCTCTTATTTTCCCATGTTTTGTGATGTTCAGTGTGATCCTATGCTTTCTGAAACTCGATCTCTGGGAATTCTATGAGACCTACTTTGAGATTATGCTACCTAGTGAGAATTTGCATTTGTTACTATGAACATCTGGAAGCTATACTATACTAGAGCCACTTTAAAAGATTTTCTGGGACTGAATTTTTTATATCACACAGATAAAGTAAATTTGAACCCTAAATCCAGGTAAGGGCCAATTATGGATTGCACATTTCAAGATGAACAAAATTTCTTTTGCAGATAGAGTAAAAACTCATACAGAGAATGTCTTTATTACTTTTGTAAAATGGGATGAGTTATTCTTCATTTTAACTTATCACTGAAGATATTGTCATTGGAGATTCTAGATAATACAGGCATCTCTGCTCCAACTTGTTGCCTTCCAAAGGACTAAAGCTAGTCTCCCATCTTCCTCAGGACACTCAACTGAATGCTTCATGTGACTCATGAAATTGGGAGAAGCCCTTATGGTAGCTTCCTGCCTCAATGACCTTTGGGATGAATATTCTCCTTCATATCGCAGTTATGTGTTTAAAGGGCTATTTTAAATGTATATTTTAGTCAGAGTTTTAGACATTTTGTAGAAGAATGGATTTTAGGATATCTGGTCTACTATATTTTTTAGAAATGAGAGTCAAGTACCTCACATTAGAAGTAGAGATGAGAGACAGAGACGAATTACCTGACCACTTCTCAAGAGCTAGATTTTTGCCTCTTGATTGTTTGCTCTTTTGGTGATACCCTAAAATGAGAGCACATTCTTGTGAGAATTAGATTTGCTACAGATACATTTTGAAGTAACGTTAGAGGAAAGCAAAGCTCAATTAATGCCGCTTTTCAACTTGCGAAAAGAAACACAGTAGGGGAAGGACACTGAGGCTTTGGAAAACTAACAAAGTCATAAAGAACTCCAGGTACTTTTCAAGGAAGTGAAATTACAAGAGACTAAGGGGAGCATGAAAAGGAGATGGCGGAAAATGATGGCATTTGCAAATTTCCAAATTTGATAGATGGGTGACTGTCCAAATACCTGTATTAAGAATTTTTTAAATACTCTTTCTCGGTAATCCCCAAATTTACTTGTATGTATCAGATAATTATTTAAAGTTGTAAAATTCAGGGTGCCTGGGTGACTCAGTTAAGCATCCAACTCTTGATTTCAACTCAGGTCATAATCTTAGGATCGTGGGATCCAGCCCTGCACTGGGCTCTGCGCACTCAGTGCAGTGTCTGCTTGAGATTCTCTCTCCCTCTCCCTTTGCCCCTCCCCCCACTCATTCTCTCTAAATAAATAAAGTAATAAATAAAATCTAAAAAAATTTAAAAATAAGACTGGAAAATTCTACCTCTTCATTGTTTGAGTCACAAAAATTGATTTGACACATTTTTTTGTTGAGCTGTGTCATTCTGACTTGCTGGTTTTTAAAAGAAAACACACAGGCCACTGCTTTAGGATTATGTCTACCCTACTTTCAATCTGATTATTGGATTGAATTTCAAAAAAAGAAAAATGGTAATTTTACAAAGATAATATCATTCTTAGCTGTGATGGGCTATGTCTACCTCTCCAATTTAAAAAAAAAAAAAGAAGTTATCTAAATACTTTAGCTAAACATGGGGCTCCCAAACTCTGAAAATCTCATTTTTTTTTTTTTACCATTCATATTCCATTATAAATATATGCACCAAAGGCAGACGTGGTTGTTTCCACCCACCCCCACTTCTATTATTCACTCAGACCTCAACTTTCAGATTCAGTTGCTTCCCACTCAGCTCCTGCAGATTGTAAATCCTCCCTGTTGGGTTGCGTAGCAACTGACACTCAACCTCACCTGCAAAAGGTTAGTCCAACATCTTTCATTTCTCCTGTTTTTGACTCTGGAAATAAGCAAGCCAGCTGGTAGCATTCCAAACAGAGCTGCTCAGATCTGGGTTTTCAGCACAACACTATTGTTTTCCCAATTGTTGCAAATGAGGGGCTCTAACAGAAAACTCCAAAGGGGCAGGGAACTTGAAACCTGGGCTTCTCTCTCCAGTAACCGGCCATTTGAGCGTAACTTGTCTCTTCCCCTTCCTTGACCTTCTTTTTCTCTTTTGCATAATGAAGTAGTTAAATGACGTGATTCCGCGGATTGCTTCTGGGTCTGATATTCTGGCAATCATGCAAAGGAAAATAGTTGTGAGGGCACTGACCTAGGTGACCTTATACATCTTTAAGTCGGCCCCATTACACAGTTCCTGGTTTCAACAGTCCTCACACTATTCTATATTAATGGTGTCCCTTGGAGGAATTCCAGGGTGAGCTGTTTACATGGATTAAAATGGGCAACTCAGCTTCTCTCTCTATCGAGTTAAATGCTCATCAAATATGCAAGGTAAGATAATGGAGTCTCTGCTTTCCTCATGGGGGATCTGAAGTTCAGAGTGATTATATCCATTGCTCAGGGTTATATGGTGGGTGGTAGCCTTGGAATTTGGGCAAGAGGCAGCCAGACACCATAAGCCATGCCTCTTTAATCAGGCCTTAAGGTTATCTCTCATTTGACTATGGCATAGAGAGAGAGAGAGAGAGAGAGAGAGAGTGTATATTTTTTAGGACTCAATTGCAAATGGCAGAAAGAAAATTGTTTCAATCTAGCTTAAAAAGTAAAAAAAGAATTAGTTAAGTAGCATAATTATTAGTTAAAGTAAATAAAAAGTCCAGACATGCGTTATGTAAAGCTTGGGATCCAGATTTCTCTCTCCACCTCTGAACTGTGCCCTCCACTGGGTTAGCTTTGTTCTGAGATAAGCACACGCCATGTGGTAATGCAACGACAGCTAAATTCCAAACCTCACTTTGTTAGAAACCCCAGTGGAAAGACAAATGCTCTCTCCCAGGAGCTCCAGTTGAAGTTGTAAGTTGGAAGCTCTCTGTTGCCACCTTGGGCCATCTGCCTGGGGTCCCAGTGACCAGTGGGTATTGTATACTCTGTCCCCAGACCTGGGGTACCCACTCAATCCTGAGCTGTATGAGGAAAATGTTAGTCTCACTGAATCACCAGAAAGGAAGCAATGTCAGACATGACAGTGGGGCTCTGAGAAGAAAATCATGGTCCCAGAAGTGAGGATGGGTAGATGCTGGGTGAACAAAATACAGCTTTCACCCTCTAGGGATGTTTTCACTTTCCAAAATTGAGCTGTCACTGCCGGACTCAGGAACGAATGCAGTGAGAGAAGAAATCCTGCATTTTGAAGTATTGTATTCTCTCTATGTAACATTTTTTCAGCTAAGCCAACTGACATTACATTGAGGCACCTGTCCATTGCCAGCTTGTACTTCTGGCTGACATAAGAAAAATATAATTTTATATGAATCTCCTCTTCTTTTGCCCTTCATGCTCTAGCTTTGACATTGGCTCAGAAACAGAGCTGGACGAAAAGAGACAATATTATTGGTAGGTAGTAATTTGGAAGGAAACCCACTAATTCTTCCAATAGTGTTTCCTTTACAATATCCTTAATCTGGCTTTTAATGTCTCACACAACAATCTCAGGAAATTGGCATTCTCCTTTTACAGGCCATGCTGCCTCAGCTCACAGACATGAGCAGAATGGCGACTTGGAGCATTCTATTATTTCCAGAGATTATTAATATATCATCCTTCCCCTGATATGAATTTTTCAGAAATACCCAGTATTCTCTCCGATGAATTTTCAAGACAATCTCTTGAATGCCTCCACAAGAGAAAAAAATGATCAAATGATTTGTTGATAATTTGAAAAGACGATTCTATTCAACGAACAAAGCTTACTGAGAAACATGCTGATTCTGCAGTTTTGTTTTGTTTTGTTTTTAATGGGAATGGTACATTCTCAACAGCAGAATCTGTGCCTTTTCTTTCCTTTGCTGCTCCTTTAGCAAACAGTAGGTGCATGCTTTATGGTCACTGCAAAAAATAACTTGACGAATTATGCTTCAACATTAGCAAGTGACACTGTAGACATTTCAAATTTGATAATGTATTTGTTGCATGCACAAAATGATATAAAACTGATGTTGAAAGAGGGAAACATGCACCGCATTACTAGAACTGTCCCTTTAGACCTTTCCTATTCTATGAATTGGGCATAATTTCCTTATTCTCAAGAATATTTATATAGAATAGTTCTTGGGGAACGTTCGGGCCTTTTCACCATTATCTCAGTAGGAACAATGTTTGCTTTGTTTCTAACTCCCCTTCTCAGCATGCAACACATGCCTCGCACACATTACTGACTTAACAAAAATGTGTCGAATGAATTAATGAGGGTGAATGCAGATTTATTTTTAATTTCATAACTTGATTAGTCTCAGAGACTTGAGAGAACACTTATGGGATAGAAAAAGCCTCTGCATTTTCTGTGAATGGAAATTCTTTTGACAGGAGCTTGGATTGAAGATGAACCTGTTGAAAAAAACATAATTTACTGTTTGAAACATGTTAACTTGATTTTTAAATAAAAGGACTCAAGTAAAAGAAATCTCAGCTCCTTCCAAATAGTAAAGTATATTTTCCATTGAGTAATAGCAGGCAACATTTAGTTTATGAATCATAATGAGTATCCCTGTTTCAGAAACTAATTGAATTTGACCCCGGTACAAATTTGTAATATGAAATGAACAAGAGGCCATAAGAAAACGCAAAGTAGAGCTTAACACAGTGACCGCATCATATTAATATTTGCAGACCATGGAGACTCCACCTGATAAATGATCTATGCAACGGCATAATTACAGCACTCTCACTGCAAATGGAAGTTTGATGTATACAAAATAAAGCCTGATTAAGTGTCATCAGAAGGGCACCAATGGATTAACAGCCTAAATAATGTCATGTTGAAGATGAAAACAATGACTAATTAGTTGTTCATTGTGTCATTAAAAAAAAAAAACAGCAAAAACAATGATACCTTGCGTGGTCAGTTGCCATTTCAGTTATGAATGGGCATTCTTCCCTTGTTATACATGGAGACTAAACAGTTGGGTTTTTTTTTTAATTGCTTTACCTTGGCATCTGGAATAGGTATTGTCAGTCAGAGCGTAATTTAAGATTTAATTCACTCTGACCAGATATTATTAGATTTAGTAGAGCGTGTAAATTATGGTGGTTGGCAAATTAACTTCTCCCCATATAAACACATACTCCCCAGAATGTGCCTTCGTATGAGAAGGATTTGTTTCAAAGTTATGGGGTTTGCTCCATGCTGTGCTGTTGCCCATCAGCTACTCTAAAGGGGAGAAGAACTTGGCTTTGAAGGCTGCAGTTCCAGCTCTGGATCATCACAGGGCAAATGGAGATCATGCCCTACTCTTTCTCCATTAATTGAGAGGTGTTAGAATGTTCCAGTTTCATGTGTGTGGAATGAATTTATCACCAGGTGTTCACAATAAGCAAAAGGTAACTAGTTCCAAGTGGTCCTTCTTGCGTCTCCGACTAGCCATCTGCCCTGTTATGCAGTTCTAAGTTCACATGCCACTAATGTTTTGGAAATAGAGTATGATCTTGAACCCAGTCTGGCCACTAGCTACCTTGACCCAATAACCGTTTTGTGCTTTTGCTCATTTCTCTATCTGGATCCTTTCTCCAATATTTCTTTGTATCATTAAGAACTCTTTGTTGTCAGAGACAGATAGCTATTTCAAATTGTTCTAATGAAAAAAAGGAATTTATTGGTTCATGTAATATCAAAGTTCAAATAGAGTGTTTGGTACAGGCACAACTAGATCCAGCAGCTCAGACAGTGTCATCAGGATTCTTTTCCTTTCCTCTCCCTTTGCTCTTCTCTCATGTCTTTTGGCTTCCTTCTGAATCAGGTGCTCACTCCATAAGTGGTGGTGGAGATGACCACCACCAGCTCCATGTGTATAACCAACCTATGATTCCCAATAGTTGCAACAAAATTTAGGCTAAAAGATCATTGGCTCTAATTGGCTTGATTAAATAATGTGACACTTTCAGCCCCTCCCCCCAAGCATGTAGACTTTTACTGTGGCACGTCATATCAGATTACTCTAACCCGAGAAAGATCAAATGGATTCTTGGCAGGCAAAAACAGCAACCATTTACTATATCTTCTGTAGCAGAAAGTGTCTAAACCCATGTCATTTTCTTCCCGGCCACACAGCTAGATGCATTTCTCAGCCTACTTTGTAGTTAGGTATAACCGTGTGGTTGGGTTGTAGCCAATGGAATGTGGGAGAAGTGATGTCACCAACCTTAGGTAAGATCCATATCAACCTCTCATGGAAGGCTCTCACATTCTTCCCTGTGTGCCAGCTGGATGTTGAACACTAGTCACCTTACAAGCTTCAGGTTGAGGATGACACTGCACCTGTCAACCCCAGGTTCCTGAGTGGGAGAGACCCTGCAACTCCCTCTCCCACCACGCCCAGTTGAATTTTGTGAGTGAGAAATAGAAAAAACAAAACAAAACAACAACAAAACCCCCTACTGTTAAGCCATTGAAATTTCAGGATTATTCTATTCTATCAACTAATATCCTCTAATATATACTTTAAATACCTAATATGCCTTTTACTATATCCCAGCTCAACCTCCATGTTAAAAAGTTTCTTATTCAGAGCAAAGAACTGTAACCAACTAAAGGTTTCATCATTATACCTCCTTGTGTCAGACATGATGAAGTCCCATTTACCATTATTTTATTTTATTTTTATACATTTTGCATTCTAAAAACATTTGCTTGCCCCAAGGTTGCAAGGACTATCTCCTATATTTTCATGTAAAAGTCTTCCAGTTTTAGGTTTTATATTTTGAAATAATTTTTGTGTATGTCATGAGGAAAAGGTCAATGTTCAGTGTTTTCCTCATGGAATATCTAGGTGATCAGCCCATTTGTTTAAAAATAATTTTTCTTCCTCAGTTGAATTGATTTGGCACCTTTGTCAAAATCAAGTAATCGTGTGTATATGACTGTATGTCTGACCTCTCTTTTCTGTTCCATTGATGTATAATTCTATCTTTTCACTGGTGCTTAATTATTTTAACTATGTAGTTTTATCATAAGTCATTAAATTAGGTGGCCGAATCCTCCAGCTTTCCTCTTTTTATTTATTTATTTTTTTAAAGATTTTATTTTTTTANCGAGCCCCACATCAGGCTCTTCTGCTATGAAGCCTGCTTCTTCCTCTCCCACTCCCCCTGCTTGTGTTCCCTCTCTCGCTGGCTGCCTGTATCTCTGTCAAATAAATAAAATAAAATCTAAAAAAAAAAATTGCTTTGGTTATTCCAAGTCCTTTACATTTTCACATGAATTGGAGAACCTTCCCAGCACTATACAATGCTCCAGATTCATTGTGTGTATTTTCCCCATCCCTAGGTTCAACTCTTTCTCTAAGGATCCCTCCTTCCTTTTACTGGATAACAGTATTAGAAACCAAGATCTGTGTGCTAGGTGTACTCAATGCTATTGGGGTGTCAATGCTCTTAGCTAGCAGAGCAAGGAAATACATCTGTGTGTTCGAACACATGTATACATATAGATCTACAAATATTTTTATATATAACCATCTATATCTGGATTAAGCTAAACGTGAGTTCATACTGCTATCTCCCATTCTAATTCATTAAACCACATGGATCATTCTAGTCTTTAACTCTTGCTTATCCGGAACTTCTTATTCCAACAGTAAGAAATCCAGTTCCCACCATCCACTATTTCTTTAATTGTTCAATTACATTAACATGGATAGTAATATCGCAATTGTTAATCCATACTCCATACTAAACTACAGTGCTTACATATAGTTTCTTTTGTGTTAAAGACTTCACTTATTTATAAAGTTACTTAGGTCAGCACTTTTTTCCTCCCATCCCCTTCAGTGAATTCTTCATATTTGTGATACAATTAGATTGTTCTGTCACTTTCTACATTCCAGCCAGGGATCCTCTGACCGCCTAAATGATTTTTAAATTTGCCTACACTAAGATTTACTCTTTGTACTTTAACATTCTGTGCCTTTTAACAAGTGCATAGTATTATGTATTCACAATTACAGTATCATATCATACAGAATAGCTTCATAGCCACAAAGAATTCACTGTTCTTAACTTATTCAACCCCTTACCACCTCCAGCTGAACCTCTGGCAACTAATAATCTTATATTCTCTATTGTTTTGCCTTTTCCAGAATATTATAAATTGGAATCATACAGTATGTAATCTTTTCAGACTGACTTCTTCCATTTAACAATGTACATTTAAGATTGATCCATGTATTTTTGTGATAATTTTCTCTTGCTGCTTTAAAGATTTTCTACTTATCCCTATTGATTTCAAATTACCTTTTAGCAGGTTGAGTATGATATGTCTAGGTGATTTTTTTCTGCTTATGCTACTTGAATTTTCTTTAGCTTCAAGAACATATAGAGTAATATTTTTCACTAAATTTCTCCAAATTTACTAAATGGTGAAACTTTCCCACCATTATTTCTTCAAATAATTTTTCTGTCCTTTGTCTGTTTTTGGACTCCAAAGATATGAATGTTGGGATGTTTAATATTCTCTTACATGTCTCCAAGGCTCTGTTTATTTTTCTTCAATATTTTTTGTCTATTTGGTTGTAAAATTTCTATTGTTCTGTATACCGGTCCTGATTTTTTTTTTCTGCTTTGTCCAATCTGCTTTTGTGCCCATCTAATAAGTTTTCCATTTTTGTTACTGTACTTTTTAAGTCTTAATTTTTCTTTTTTTTTTCTTTTTTGATAGTTTCCTTTTCTCTGGCACAATTCTCCATTCATTCCCTTATTATTGGCATATCTCCTATAAATTATTTAAACATACTTCCTTTTAATTATTTGAACACATTTCTAATATATGCATTGAAGTATACATCTACTCAGTCCAAAGTGTGTTCCCATTCAGAGTCAGTTTCTACTGTCACCCTGTTTCCAGAGCATGAATAAGATGTTCCATTTTTGTTACATGTCTTAGAAATTTTTGGTTTAACACTACACATCGTTCATGATGCATTGTAGCAACTCTGGATTCTATTTATTCCTCCAAATGTTGTTGATGTTTTTATTTTGCAGGCATATAATTTGCCTGGACTCCAACTGTAAAATATGTCTTCCTCACTCAGAGCAGTCACAGATATCTATGCTGAAGGTTAATTTGTTTGGTTGGTTTTTAGCACCCTAATTACCATCCTTTTGCTTGTGTAATTAGCACTCAGCCAATGATTTATCTGCTACCTGGGTTTTGTGTGGGTTAACAAATTCATTTAGATGTGCCATTGATTTAAAGTTTCTCCAGGTTTATAAAAATGAGTGAAATCTTGCCATTTGCAACAACGTGGATGGAGCTAGAGAGCATTATGCTAAGCGAAATCAGTCAGAGAAAGACAACCATAAGATTTCACTCATATGTGGAATTTAAGGAAAAAAACAGATGAACATAGGGGAAAAAAGAAAAAAGAGGGGCAAACCAGAAAGCAAACTCGCTACAGAGAATGAACTGAAGGTTACTGGAAGGGAGGTGGGGGGGATGGGGTAAATGGGTGGTGAGTATTCAGGAGGGCACTTGTGATGAGCACTGAGTGTTATATGTAAGTGATAAAGCACTAAATTCTATACCTGAAATTAATATTACATATACTAACTAACTGGAATTTAAATAAAAATTTGAAAAAGAAAAAAAAAAGTTTCTCCAGGCTTTCAGTTTTTGCTAGATTCGTCCTCTCCCTTGCACATAGTTGAGAAGTCAGCTAGGAATGTGTGAAGAGTGTATCCTCTCAACTCTTCCAAAGGTCTTCTATCCTCTTTATCTTTCATTTAAATTCCTAAGTGCTCTGCCACTGGCCCAAACTGAGTCCACCACCTCTGGCTAAGAAAACTTTGGATTTTTATTGCTTGAGTTGGGAGAGATGGGCATGCCTCCAAGCAAGAAGTTTTACAAATGCACCATTCTTATTTGAAACAGTGGAGTTGCCCATGAGTAAACACTTCTCAAGTTGGTGCCTGTGTTTGGTCATTTAAAATAATTTTGTGTGGTTTTATGCTTGTTTCCCATGGAGGGGAATTGCCTGAATGTCTCATGCTGCTATACCAATAGCAGAAATGAATGCTTAAAAACAAAAAAGCAATACCTGCACATGATTGAAAATGCAATAAATGTACATTACAATGAAAATTCTCCTTTTCAAACCTGTCTCCCCCTGCTACTCTAGAAGCGAATCAATAAACGTCAGTAAATTATTATGCACCCTTCAAGAGATATTTTATATGTATATTAGCAGGTGTGGGCATACATTAATTTTCTTTTTTTCATAAAATTTTCTGCGTATTTATTTTATTAGGATATCTTCCATCCACATATAAAGATATTTCTTAATTTTATGCCTGTCCACTGTTTCACTGAATACATGTATATTAAATTTTGTATGTTCAATATTTATAAACACGGAAATTTTTTAAACCTCTTATTATAAACATGCTACAATTAACAAAATAATAGATAACTATGTTAGCACTATAGTCCTGTGTAACAACCACCCCAAATTTTGCAGGTGAAAACAGTTTCTGTGAATCAGCAGCTCAGAGCAGTTTGCTTGAGTGGTTCTGGTTCCAAATCTGTAGTGCTAGTAGTTAGGGGCTGAAATCAATTGAAGGTTTGACGAGGGATGGAGATTCTGCTTCTAAGATGGCTCATTGACATAATGATAGCCATAGTCAGTTCTCACTGGATACCGGGGTAGGGGATCTCAGTTCCTTGCTCTGTCAGTCTTTTCTTAAGGCTGCTTTAGTGACTTGGTAGCTGGCTTCTTCCAAAATGTGGAATCTAGGGGAGAGAGTAAAGTGGATGCCATAATGTCTTTTATGACCTAAGCTTGGAAATTACAATGCATCATTTCTAATCAGGTGCTATTGGTTAAATGGTTCCACCTCATTTGATGTGGGAGGGGAACTATACAAGGTTATAAATATCATGAGGTGACAATCATTTCAAACCGTGTTAGAAGCTAGTTAAAATAATACCCATATACTTTTTCTCTATCTCTCCATCTATTGCTACATCTGTTTTAGATCTATCCATGTATGTAAAATATTTCATTCATCTATAAGGATAAATTCCTAGATATGGAATTGCTACACCAAATGGTATATGCATTTGTAGTTTTGTTGGACATTGCCAAAAAGCTCTCCATGGGCTCTGATTCATAACGAGTAGTCTTGCTTAAATTTCTAGTCACTTAACTTTATAGGATTGTTTCACACTAATGTAGTTTGTCAAGGACATACTTCCTATGAAGTATTGAAGCTTCTAAAACTTGTGACTGTTAGATTTAAAGGAAAAACTTGCATTATGAAGCAGTGTGTAAATATCAGCAGTTTTGTAAGCAATGTAAAGCCCCTGAATAAACAATGATTTGCATTTTGATCAAAGGAAAATTTAAGCGGCTTTCATCAGTATGTTCTCCAAAACTGTTCTTCTAAGGCTGCAGTTCTCCAAGTTTGCAGACACACATGTCGTCTGAGAGTTTCCATAAGCAGAAAACAGAAAACATATGTAGGAAATATAGAAATTCAGAACACACATTAGTAAACTCCGTGATGTATTTCAGAAATGAATTCTACTTAATTTGGTATTCCTCAAACTTAGTTGACAATGAGATGTTTTATTTTGTAACATGACAATATGACATAATATTGGGTCTGGGTTCCAGTGGAACATGAAATGTTGAGTTTTTTGACAAGGCATTAATTTCTTTTTCTTTTCCTTTTTTTTTTTATGTAATTCACATACCATAGAATTCATGGGTCTTAGTAAAATCACAAGGCTGTGCAGTGGTAACTGCTCCAGAACATTTTCATCATCCCCAAAAGAAACTCCATACCTATTAGCAATCACAGCCTATTCCTGCCCACCCTCCCACCCCAACCAGCCTCTGGAAACCACTTATCTATTTTGTGTCTTTATGCTTTTGCCTTTTCTGGAAATTCACGTACACAGTATCATGTGTCCTATAGAGTCTGACTTCTTTCACTTTCCCTTTTATAAGGTTCACTCATGGGTCAGTAATTAATTCCCTTATGGGGCTGAGTAATATTCTGTTGTATGGATGTACCACTTTTTGGATTGCTTCATCAGTTAATGGACGTTGTGCTATATATCTGCTTTTTGTCTAATATGAATAATGTTGCTAAGATACTTGTGTAAGAGTTTATTTGTATGAGTATGGACATATATCTTCAATTTTCTTGGCGTATACTTAGGAGTGGAATTGTCAGGTCATGTGGTAACTCTACGTTTACACCTTTTGAGAAGTGATATTAATTTCTATACTTTGCTGTATTAGTATCACCAACTATTTGCAAGTTCAGGGGAGTATTAGTAATATCAGGAAACCATTAGCGATATTAGGGCAGTTTATAATGAGTCAGCACATTGCCGTTATTTTTGCCCACAATTTATTTCTTTTAGTTTACTCAATAAATGTTCAAGAAATAGAATTGAAGAGAGAAAAACTAAAAACTGACCAAGCATCATGTGTTTTACAGATCAATACAGGAGATAAATACAGAAGAATTAATAAGTGCCCCCCCACACTTTTCAGATAAATTCCTGTGAATACAAAACTCAGTGACATATTTTCTATCAGCCGTAGGCAGTGAGTGCCTTCTCCTTGTGGCATTCTTTGGATGGAGCAGCTCGATTGTGTTATTTTTGAGAATAGTGGCAGTATGTTTCTGTTGGAAAGAAAACCAATTGTTCTTAGAATAAGACAAGCAAAGAACATTGAATTTGGTATTATTCTTTTGACTTTCTGTGGTTTTTCTTGTCGAGTATGTATTAAAGAAAACTTTGTTTTTTTTCTGTTTGGAAGGCTTCGCTATTTTGTGTCAAGACAACCAATACTTCATTACACAAATCAGAAGTGTGTATAAAACAATGGTGATTTTCTAAGATTTTGACAGCAGGTTTGTGTTGAAATATTTCATCTTCATTTTGATTCAGAGCTTTTGTGTTTTTTGTTGGTTGTTCCTTCAAATATGTAGTTTAGGTACAAATGTTTGCAGATGTTCCAAGCTTGATTTATTAAAATGGTTTCAGTACAAATCCCTTATGCAATTAAATGCCTATTCATGTGTTCTTTCCACAATGAAATGTTGTTAACAAATAGCTTTAATAAAATAGCATAACAGTTAAGGGAAAACTTGGGAGCAAGTGCTTAATAGATATGAGCTAGTGTAATTTTACAAAAAAAATAACATTTATTTTTTCATTCTAAAAATTAATGTGTGCACTTTGTGGAGAATTTGGAAAAGACAGAAAGGTACCAAGAATACACATGACTTCTGATCCCAACACCCCAAAATAAGCACTCTTTATAGGTTATTATTTGTTTTTCCAAAGTTCCTCTTATTGCTGTTATTCTTGAAATTCAGGAATTTCATCCGGGTTTGTCTTTTTTTTTTTTTTTTTAAGATTTTATTCATTTATTTGACAGAGAGAGAGACAGCCAGCGAGAGAGGGAACACAGCAGGGGGGAGGGAGAGGAAGAAGCAGGCTCCCAGCCAAGGAGCCCGATGTGGGACTAGATCCCGCAACGCCGGGATCATGCCCTGAGCCGAAGGCAGATGCTTAACGACTGCGCCACCCAGGTGCCCCCAGGTTTGTCTTAATAAGCACCTCTGGTTATGAAATTTGTTTAGAGGTTTCCTGAGTAGCTTCCCTTCACACGTAGAAAAAAAACTAGCAGGAGAGCAATTCCGTACTTGTTCAGCTTGATGTAAATAATTTGAGTTAAAATGTTGATATTCATTTATTTTAATTTGCATGTCATCTTTGAATTTTGAGAGATCATTTTAATCATTTAAAATATGTAACTTTTTTTTTTTTTAAGATTTTATTTATTTATTTGACAGAGATAGAGACAGCCAGCGAGAGAGGGAACACAAGCAGGGGGAGCGGGAGAGGAAGAAGCAGGCTCATAGCAGAAGAGCCTGATGTGGGGCTCGATCCCACAATGCCGGGATCACGCCCTGAGCCGAAGGCAGACGCTTAACCGCTGTGCCACCCAGGCGCCCCGAAATATGTAATTTTTTAAAACATGGAAAAGTTACTGTTATTTTATTTTTTCATTTACTTGATGTACTTTGTGTGTCGCTGCATTTTACTTAATTCTTTAGTGCCTTGTTATCAATAGAGCACAAATTTTGTGAGAATCTTGATTATAATATGGTAATTTGTGATGTTACAGAAACAAAACCAGGAAAATTAGATTACATGTTATAAATTTAAAGCATTTTATGAATTATCTATTTCTTTACTTGTCTGAAGAGAACACAGGAATGTCTATATTAATAGTTTCATTTAGTACTTTTTGATAGTTTGCCAGCTTCCAGTCATATAAAAGCTTCACATTTACATATTTTTAAAAATTGTCATCATGACTATATACTTATGAAAATATGAAGATAGAATGTATTTTATTTAATGCAATGTTAGCTGAATTTATCACTTTACCGTATCAAGACATAGGCTTGTGAACCACCATTAGTGTGATGGGGCAGGAGGAAGATGGTGGAGGAGAAATTGGTTTTGAAACCTCTCTGAGAGATTCTGAGCAGACTCGTGGCTGCTGGCATCCTGGTGAAAATGGCTGTTCCTAATGCAGAGATGAAAAATGTGAAGTAAGTGTTGCCTGTGAGTGTGCGTGTGTGTGTGTGGGGGGTCCCTATGATTCTGTCTTTTACTCCTTTTCCAAAATGGAAATGGTCCATGGTGCCCAGGGTACTTTGATATCAGTAATTCTTTTTTTTTTTTAAGATTTATTTATTTTAGAAAGAGAGATAGAAAGTGGGGAGAGGGGCAGAGGGAGAGAATCCTCAAGCCGATTACTTACTGAGCATGGAGCCTGATGCAGGACTTGATCATGAGATCATGAGCTGAGCTGAAACCAAGAGTCAGACCCTTAGCCGACTGAGCCACCCTGGTACCCCTCGTATCAGTAATCCTTATTCTCTGTTCCAGACATGGCTATAGTTTTGCATCTCCTTGGGTATTTTACTAAATGTTTGGGGAGACATATGAGGAAGGTGACAAAATCCTCCACTTGGACACCACCATCTTAAGCTGGTGAAGTCTTTTCTAATTCAGCTTTTATTATCCTCAAATTCATAAGAGTGCATTTCTTTAGTTCGGCTATTTCTTTATTCTGTTTCACCAGTGCCGCCTCTGGTCTGCGCCGGAAGGATTGCCCTGCAAGTGACGAGTTATACACTCGGCTTTAAATGAACACAAACAATTAGCTATCATAATGACAATTATGCTGAAAGTGCACTTCCATTACGTTCTCATCTGTTTAATGGCAGTTTTCAAAATCTAAATATGTTTAAGGGGCACTTACATAGCATGTTCGATTAATTTTATTTTAATAGCAATTATGGTAATTTAAACAAATCTGTGAATCAGAGCTAGGTGCATTTCTGAGACGTTATCAAACGCTCTTTACACACAAGTTTAAAGCAGGTTTTATACTCTGGGGGTCAACGTTTTATCTTTTTGAAGTCGTGCCTATATGTGACAGTCCTAAGGCACTTGTCATTTCTATGTATCCAATGCAAACTACTCCATTTTTAACTTTCAGATTTGCAGCTCTAGCCTCTGTTCATTGATTGACTGATGAACTGATATGTTCAATCATAGCTTTGCATATTAATAATTCTATTTTATAAAGTCATTGATTTATTCCATGAATACATGGGCAGACCATGATGCTAGGTCTCAAGGATGCTATGGCTTCTGCCTTCACAGAACTTCAAATCTGATGATGGAAGTCAACAAGACACATAAAGATAGTCTCATCCAGTGAAAAGACAAGTCTTAAGTGAATACTTAGAAAGCTCTTATTCCAGAACTTGGAAGTCAATATGGACTTTTTAGAAGAATCAATATCCAAGTGACTGTCTGACTGGTGGGTGGAAGTTAGCTATACAGATTCTCAGCCAAATGCCAGGTTTCCTGAATCAGAATTTTGGGTTAGGGGTCTGGGAATCGGTGTGTAATACACAGCATGGGTAATGATGATCAGAAAAGCTTGCGAAGACTGGAAGAGAGAATGGTGTCCCCATTTTTACTTGAGCAACTGGGGAGTGCTATTCACTAATTTGCCAATGCCAGGTGGAGTCACTAGTATTAAGAATGTGACACAGATAAAATGATTGAATAGATTTTTCTACACATTGGGTTTCCAAGGCCCGTGGGACTTCAAAAGAGAGCTGACTCGCAGGCAGTTGACTAGGAAGTGCCAAGCTCAGGGCAGTGATCTGGTTAGAAGGTGCAGCCTTCCGAAGCCAGCAGGTGCTCAAGGATGGTGGTGGCTGTGAAGGGAGCTGAGGCTGTCCTCAGCTGGGGAGCTTGTGGAGGGAGAATGGAGGAGGCCTACAGCCATTTCAGTAAAGAGTAGAAGAAGAAATTCCTGCAAACAGACTGTGGGGAAAAAACAAGATTGTTGAGCCAAGTAAGCTAGTTAAAGAGAACCTAATAGAGGATCAGGATACCATCAATGGTGATAAGTTTCCAGTACAGACAGGAAGGAGAATAAAGTGTGTAGGACTAAGAAGGTTTTGATGGCAGTAATTGAGTTCTGGGTAGGATAGCCACTTTGAAACGGGTTAAGCAGCTTTATAAAGAGTATTGTAAAATAACCAGCTGCCCTCTCAAGATAATATACCATCAGAAACTAACTTGGGTTGTTTATATTTTCAATGGGACCCAACTGTCATCATTACTTATATTAAAGTTTCATGATTCAGGTCAGGAGTAAAAGGAATTTCTGAGGTTTTTTGGTTTGTTTCATTTATCTAATCAAATCTAAAACATCTTAAAATAAGAGAAGTTTTATCTGGTCTGTAGATTCCATTGCCATTTGGTGTCACAGGGACAGAGGGCCCTTTGCTGTGTGGCCCACCTTGCTGCTTCCCAGCCATTGATTGTTATTATTTGAGGAAAGGGGGTTGCAATCTTTCCCTTGGCAAAAATCTCAAGAAATTAAAATCTATCACAGGAAGTCAGTAAGGCTAGTGAATCACTAACTAAACCACCTCACCCTTCAGTCTCTTTAATGAAGCAAAACAGTTGGGCAAAAACCATCTGTCGGTACTTTCTCATGACTTTCAGTGTCTGAACAACCAGTTTTAAGTGATCCATTTTTGCTATTTCTCATATCTTAAGAAGCATCTAGGAAGATCCTTTGCTCATAAAATGGATTCCAGGTAGACTTTTAATTGTGTCTTTACGTTTCCATTTCTAGTGTCCAAGTAAAGTCCTAGAGCCAAGATTTAAAACAAATTCTGTCTAAATTCACAGCCTGAGCTCTTCCACATGTGACAATACCTCTTCCAACNTTTAATTGTGTCTTTACGTTTCCATTTCTAGTGTCCAAGTAAAGTCCTAGAGCCAAGATTTAAAACAAATTCCGTCTAAATTCAGAGCCTGAGCTCTTCCACATGTGACAATACCTCTTCCAACCTACTGTCTTCTTCCTTTTCTCCTTCACTCCTTCCTCTTTAATCCCTCCTTACCTTTATTCTTTCTTTCTATAGTCCTGGGTTTGAAGACAAGCGGTGTATTTTATGGATAGGATTTCTATAAAAATTGTCACACCTCTGATCATCGTGCAGCACAATTAACTGGATTCTATACATGGGAGCTTTTGCTCCAGGATTCACAAACAAAGGAGAGCAAGGAGAGAAAAAGGAGGAAAACAGTCATGGCCTAAATCAGACTCTCACCCGAGAGAAATGCACACCTCTTTGAAATTTCAAGGGAAAGTCACTACTAATGAAAAATCCTCCTACGCGATAAGCTGATAGAAGACATTGATGAAAGTCGGTGCCCAGGATTCATCGCCTTTAGCGATTTAGGTCCCAGCTTTGCATTCACAGAGAAACACTTCTCTGGTTGAGGAATTGCTGAGTCAGCTGGTACTTGCTCACACAGCATGCTGAGAACGATCCATGAAAAATAAACTGTCTAGATGCCCCATTAGTAATGTGGAGAATGAGCCTGGTAGAAGAAAGAAGAGGCAAAAACATCTCTTTAAGTAATTTTGTTCCTTGTTTCAATATACACTTTCAGAGTGCTGAATGGAGAGCATTGACTTAGAGAGGATGGAGGGTGGGTACACACAGACAGCAGTGTCTGAGGGTCTGAGGACGGGGATTCTCCAGGTGCTGGTCTCCATCAGGCCTCCGCCAGGAAGGCTACACACAATCTCACCGATGTCCTGTTCAGGGTAAGTAGGAGGCACTCCATTTCACTGACAGCAAAACTAAGACCAGAAGCTACTCAGCACAATAGTCATCAGCCTGTAAGACACACACATATACCATGCAAGGGGTTCTCTTTGGAAGGCGTAATATTAAAATCCTTTTTTATCATATAGGTTTTAGAATTATTTAAAGGTCCTTTCTGCACGCTGGAATGTGATGAGAAATCAGAAGCTAGAGATTGGTAATTATGTTCTGCCACCCTTGGGAAGATATGCAGTGACAGAGCAAAAAAGGAATAGTTGATACCAGTGATACTGATGGACCGTGAGAAAACACTTGTGTTCTAAACTGTTAAATTTTGGCATGAAATACAATTCTACTGTTTATCAGCTATATTGCCTGTAGCTTCTCATCTTTGTGAGGAAATGCTGTGTGGATACAACCATCTTTTTTTTTTTTTTTTTTT
>NC_048230.1:52282974-52307241 GCF_002007445.2 Ailuropoda melanoleuca | reverse complement strand
GTTCCATGATTCATTGTTTGCATATAACACCCAGTGCACCATGCAATATGTGCCCTCCTTAATACCCATCACCGGCCTATCCCATTCCCCCACCCCCCCCGACGCCCTCAGTTTGTTTCTCAGAGTCCATAGTCTCTCATGGTTCATTCTCCCTTCTGTTTACCCCCACTTCATTCTTCCCTTCCTTCTCCTACCAATCTCCCTGCTATTCCTTATGTTCCATAAATGAGTGAAACCATATGATAATTTTCTTTCTCTGCTTGACTTATTTCACTTCGCATAATCTCCTCCAGTCCCGTCCATGTTGCTGCAAATGTTGGGTAATCATTCTTTCTGATGGCTGAGTAATATTCCATTGTATATGTGGACCACACCTTCTTAATCCATTCGTCTGTTGAGAAGCATCTCTGCTCCTTCCACAATTTAGCTATTGTGGAAAATGCTGCTATGAACGTTGGGGTGCATAAGGCCTTTCTCTTCACTACGTCTGTATCATTGGGTTAATACCCAGTAGTGCAATTGCTGGGTCATAGGGTAGCTCTATTTTTAACTTTTTGAGGGACCTCCACACTGTTTTCCAAAGTGGCTGTACCAGCTTGCATCCCCACCAACAGTGTAAGAGGTTCCCCTTTCTCCACATCCTCTCCAACATTCGTTGTTTCTTGCCTTGGCTGTGCAGAAGCTTTTTATCTTGATGAAGTCCCACAAGTTCATTTTTTCTTTTGTTTCTCTTGGATATAACCATCTTATACTTACTGTTTAGTCTTGTGTTCTACCAAGAGAACAGCATCAGAAATCATCATTTTATGTTATGGGCTTTAGGCCTCCCATTGGTAATTTGAACAGAGGGTATTTGCATGTGTGTGCATGTGTGTGCATTTTGTAGTATTGTACACCTACAGTACACACACATGTACACACTTGAATTTGTAAATGATATGCCAGGAAAAATGTGGTGGATTAATACTCCTCTCATTTTTCCCATCGGATCTCTTAATTGATGTTAATATTATCTAATTTTTAATGATTCTATATAGGACCTCTATCTCCAAGCTACATAATCATTATCATCATTACTTTATTAATAATATTAATAGCAGCAATTGATCTAAAGCTTATTAAGAATCAAGAACTGCGGTGATTTTTTATTCATTCTATCATTTAAATATTTGATGCATTTCTTATATATGACACCCTAGATACTCTCACCAGAGTCACAGAGTAGAAAAACAGTAATGCCTGTCAATAGATAAGCTATAAATATATAATCACTATTTATAGCTTATAAAACCTTTAAAATTCAACCTACCATAAACGTAGTCATTCGTTTTGCTGATAAATATCAACTTTTAAGCAAAGCATAAAATAGGGACTTAATTTTCGAATAGGTTTGACTATTAATTTATGAGCACCCTCAAATAATGGCAACAGCCTACCCCAGACTCTCCTATCTCTGCAAAGAAGTCGTGCTTAAATTCCAAATCATTTTTATCAACCCATTAAAACAGACCCTCCATTAAGCAACGCTTGACCTGCTTCCATTCAGTTTGTCCATGTACTTGAACATTAAAGAATCATAGAAATAAATCTATCTATATGACTTTAGAAAGTTTCTCAATATAATGGGAGAAGGAGGATATTTCTAAAGTTGGGGTTGAAGGTTAGGCTAAAAGTAGAACAGGAATCTTATTACAAAGAGAATTTCTTTTTTGTTGGGGGAAAAAGTGCTTCAGTGGACATGTTGGTTATGAAAATGAGCCCTACTCTGAGGAAAAAGTTATATTAAAGTTCAGGAGAAGGAATTTAGACAAAGAGCATGTGGTTGTCTCTTGCTGTTTGCCTCAGTTGAACCATCCCTCATTTTTCTGACAATATCCCCAAATTTTATTTGAGATCCTCCTTAATTATTCATTTATGTCATCTTATTGTTACGTTCCTGGGCCGGAAGTGTCACTGATCCTGGCTTAAGCCATGACCAGCATGATTGTTTGAGTTGACCATGGTCAGTCATTCTCTTTCCCATTGTACTTGAACATACCACTATGGGGATTGATGCTGCTGTCCTCACATGGAGCCTGAAAGTGAGTGAGCTCAGAGAATCCAGAACCAAGCCATGGAGAAGGAGGCCTGGTCCTGGTCATTGCTTGAACCTTTGTGTTCCATTCTGTTAGAAAGCAGCCCTGCCCTGGAACTTGGTTACGTGATACAATCTGTTCCATTTTTTGCTTTGGTCCATTTGGTTTGGGCATTTCGTCACTTGCAAATGATAACTCTGCATATTAAAGTAGATGGAATTTTGTATCCTTGCCTTAGTGAATAAGGGAGACAGGAATTTGGAGGATTAAAAATGTGGGAAAGAAAACAATGAAAAAGGAGAAGGAAGGAAGAGAAAGGTCAAGTGACAGATTTGGGTGGTAACTGGGGAAATGAAAGATGTCCAGTGGCATAAGAAGAGTGTGGACAGACACATCCTTGTAATATGTCATGTGTTCTGGGCTCTCTCCACTCAGTACTCCAAATCTCTAATGAAATCCAATAACACCCGACAGCTTTAAATTTACCCAAAATGGCATAAAAATAAATACACAGTCCAGGAAATAAACTGGCAATGGGGTGATTGAGAATTCAGTGGAGTCAGGAATTCATACCGAAAAGCATATGGAAGACACACAAAGGACGCAGGACATGTTGGGTATTGTGTGAACTTTCCATCATATATATTTAAGAGGTGCAAGGCCCATGCCATTTTGTTGGAAAACAGACTATATTGATATCACAGAAAAAGCTTGTAATTTCACTTTTTCAATATAAAAAATGAGCTTAAACAATTACTTGATGTCATCAAGAAAGAGAAATAAGTTAAATATATTTTTAAAACATTTAAGTGAATTTTTAGACCTGTCAACTATTGCCATATGATATAAGTAACAGCATNATATAAAAAATGAGCTTAAACAATTACTTGATGTCATCAAGAAAGAGAAATAAGTTAAATATATTTTTAAAATATTTAAGTGAATTTTTAGACCTGTCAACTATTGCCATATGATATAAGTAACAGCATTTTTTTAAAGATTTTGTTTATTCATTTGACAGAGAGACAGCCAGCGAGAGAGGGAACACAAGCAGGGGGAGTGGGAGAGGAAGAAGCAGGTCCCAGTAGAGGAGCCTGATGTGGGGCTCGATCCCACAATGCTGAGATCACTCCCTGAGCCGAAGGCAGACGCTTAACGACTGCACTACCCAGGCGCCCCAGCAACAGCATTTTTTAAATGGACCAGTTCATTCTGAGTTCAGAATTGCGTGGTATAAAGGTATTTGAAGCATCATCAATCTTTTACATACTTATGAATGTAAACAATGGCCCCGGTCCAGCATGTCCTAGAAGCTGGTGGAGACTCTCATCCCAGGAGTGATAGAGACCTGTGTGAGTCCGGGCTATCAGTGTAACCCATCTAAACTTGGTCTTCTCAGCCGTGAGATTGGGATTGCATCAGTCCCTGCTAGAGGTTAGGAGATAAGACAGACCACGCGTCACGTGATGCACCGCCCGGAGCGCACGGAGAGCACGTCTCTGTTAGGGTGCTTGTGGCTGTTCGTTACTATTTTTCTTCCCTTCCTGCACTTAATTTAGGTACGGGTTTTAGATATTGGGAATTTTGAAAACCTGGATTCCGTCTCAAGTTCTATAATTAGCTAGCAAGGTGACATTTGGTCTTTCGTTGGGCAGACGCCTTGCCTCTATAATGAACGCTACTAGNATTTTTCTTCCCTTCCTGCACTTAATTTAGGTACGGGTTTTAGATATTGGGAATTTTGAAAACCTGGATTCCATCTCAAGTTCTATAATTAGCTACAAGGTGACATTTGGTCTTTCGTTGGGCAGACGCCTTGCCTCTATAATGAACGCTACTAGCCAGGCGGCCACGTGCCTTTCAGGTCTGAAATATCTGGGGTATTTCACAATGTCTGTGTATGTCTGGGTTCATGCTTCTCTATGTCTCTATTAACGTACAGTCCCCACTCAATAAATATGAAGAGTAAAGACAATCAAATTGATAACCACCTAGTGTATTTTCCTTCCGAGGACGTTCGTTATAGGCAGTGAACTTCATTCCATGTATTTTGCACAAATATGGGAGAAGCTCGCATCTTCAGTGCTGCCAAGGTAGCTCAGCCCTGATCGAGAGGCCCCAGTTGCCACAAAACTGAAATGCCCGCTTCCATGTTCAGCAGCTGTTTATCTGCATTCTACGGGTAAGCGTCCACTTTCCCTTTTGCCTCCTCTAATAAAAAATGCTTTAGGCCTGCGAAGAGGACAGAAAGAAAGAGGAGGGAAGCAGGAGAGACTGGAAAGGCTAGGGTTATGTTAAATTAAATTTCGAAGAAAGCCAACTCCTTTGGAACTCTTCCCATCAATTTTGCGTCTCCCTACCACTCCCCCACCTCCTCCAGTTCCCAGGCCTTAAATGGGATGAAGGGTTAAGCCTTTTACTGGTGAAGAAATATTTATGAGTATTTACGTGCACTTAGTGAAGAGAGAGAATATTTCATTAGCAGACTGCTGGGGAGGAAATTGATCAGCCTGCTTTATGTCAGAAAGTAAATGTGGGGGCGCCTGGGTGGCACAGCGGTTAAGCCTCTGCCTTCAGCTCAGGGCATGATCCTGGCATGATGGGATCGAGCCCCACATCAGGCTCCTCTGCTATGAGCCTGCTTCTTCCTCTCCCATGAGCCTGCTTCTTCCTCTCCCCCTGCTTGTGTTCCCTCTCTCGCTGGCTGTCTCTATCTCTGTCGAATAAATAATAAAATCTTTAAAAAAAAAAAAAAGAAAGTAAATGTGTCCCTTTAACCTAAAATTGGTACATCAAACTCTGCAAACTCCAATTATCTTGACAAAAATGATTTCACCAACCGCAGAACAGCAGGGAGACCGAAGAAGAAGGACTCTAGTGGAAGAAAAAGACACTGTCAGATCTAAGCCTTAGGCACCTCTCTGTGAGAAACTTCCGAAGTGGAACCAAATATCATCCCGGACCATGGAGTACCCTGGGAGATTTGTGTGCAAGAGAATGCTGTGTTTCACATTTAATAATAATATGTGGTCTTTCCATTTCTGCTGAGCAAATTCCTAGTTTTGTTTTCAGTTCAGTTAGATCATTTCCATTTGCTTGCAAACATAAAATGAGATCCCACATTAACAACAAACAAATAAACATAAATTCTTCTCCTCCCATCCTGATATGTCCTCAGTAGTGCCTGGGCACTCCATAAATAGTTGTTGAATGAGAAAAAAATCAATACTATAAATTTGTGGAAATGTTTACTAGAATTTGGCTTAAAGGCCAATTTATATATATTTTTTATTTTGATAAGGTCTTCCACCCAGTTGAGAACTGGCACTGGTCTGAACAGTATTTACTTACCACAGACCAGGCATGACTTTGTCCTTCCTTCTTGGAGGAGATGGGGAACCAGGTCTGCTGGAGTGGCGGACCAACCCAAAGTTGCAATATTTGGCTGCTTAAAAGTTTGAATTCATTATCAACAGGAAAACTCAGAAAATCCCAAACATATGTACTGATTTTTTGACTTACCCAAAAGAAACCGTTCCCACAATACCAGGAGGTACATTATGGTGAAGCCAGAGATTATTTCACTGAGCAGGGATTGCCTTCTCTATACAGGATATGGAGTTGCAGGTCTCCATACCAGATTCATACATGGTGCTAATTTGTTTTATCTACCTGGGTTCTGTAGACACTGAATTTGCCTACCGTTGATCACCTCGATTAGGACAAACAGCGGCACCATTGTTTAAATCCATCTTGACAAACTCTCTAGCAAATTTTGTTAAATAAACAAGCCTGATGGTGGAGGCTGCACATGGACTTCGAGAGTCTGGATGACATTTTGACAGGAATAACATTTTAGGATTTCTCTATCTAAAAAGACTGGACTTGGACACACAGGACCCCTGCCCCCGCCCCCCCCATACCTGTCTGCTAGCAAATGAAAACATGCTAAATTGATGGAAGAGCAAAGTCTTGGTGACTCTGGTAAAAACGGTTTCCGTACATTGTTTCCATGGTGATGCCTGTAAAGGAGGGTGCTTTGTAAATTAACATACTTAAGAGAGAAAGGGAAAAAAAAGCATACCCACTAACAGAAAGATTAAAAGGGTTTGGTTGGGTTTTGTTTTCCAACGGATCTTGCTTTTTGGTAATATTGCTCTAAACCTTGTTGTCTCCTTTTAAAGAGACCAACCAAGTCCGTTTCTTCATCTTGGGACTTCACAATTACATCTGCTTATCGCAGATGCCACTGCCATTGGGACTTTCATCATATTTTTCCCTTTGCTAAAACTACTTGAGGGGCACCAGGGTGGCTCAGTCTGTGAAGCGGTTGACTCTTGGTTTCGGCTCAGGTCATGATCTCAGGGTCGTGAGATCGAACCCCCCCGTCGGGCTCTGCACTGAGTGTGGAGTCTGCTTGGGATTCTCTCTCCCTCTTCCTCTGCCCTCCCCACCCACACTTGCTCTCTCTCTAAAAAAAAAAACAAAAACAAAAACTTGAGATTCTGACAGAGACTTATTGGGAGCTCTTCATTATTAACATTTATTAGTTCAGAAAATTACCGTTTTTCTCATTTTTGAGTGGAAGTCCAACAAATGAATTGCATAATAATGTCAGGAAGTACACTATGATTCCTTACTTTGAGCAGGCAATATTTTTGACATTCTAAGATGATAGATTTCATGTTACTCCTAAATACACTTTATACTGAAATTATGTATGTTGATCTGCCACTTTGTTAGACTTCTTGAAAATGAGACTTTTTTTTTTTTTTTTTCAAAAAATTGTTTTCCAGTTACTCATACATCCGGAGTTTCTATCTTTCCTTTCTCCAAGCAATGAATGTATAGTTTTCCTCAGGTTCCATGATGTTTATGACTCAATATTTATGGGATGTTTGGAGCTGCCTCTCTCAAAAATACAATATGCATTACTCAATACATTTCCCACAATAGGAATAACACCTAAAATACGGAGAGTTTCATTATGGTTAAGTCCCCAAAGTTCATGGTTTAAAAGTATTCATCAAAGAGTTTTACACAAGCACCTACCAAAGAAAAAAAAGTTAAACAGGTACAGCAATTATTCTTTTGCCTGAGAATAAATTCATGTTAAAATGCCTGTGCCTTTCATAGAATATTTTCAGTTGGAAAGCTCCTCTGTTTTAGCATTGCAAAACTCTGTAGATTATCCCTTGCTCTCAAACGCCCCTGGGTGTATTTATAATAACAGGAGAAGGGAAAGTGTTCTTTGAACAGCAGACTTTCTTCTCCTGGAGCTTGAGTTTTGTTAAGCAGTGCCAGCAGCCTCTCCTACAATGATGATTTGCACTTAAGCCATTAGCTTTTTAGGCTCCCCCAAATACCTTCAGAGACAGAAGCCCCAGTTTCCTGTGCAGTGTTGTGCTGACATTCTTATGCAGAATGCTTATTAGAAGCATTGTCATTCATTTCCAAGGGACCTTAAAAAATAATAAATCTGAACCATCTTGCTACTATTTTCCTGAATAAATGCCAGTGTCTGACCTTATCTTGTGGCTCTGCCTGGCAGTAACTTCCCTGCACCTCTGCACTATGGGTATTGTCAGAGAAAAAGGCTGCAGGGTTTTATTATTTAGAGAATTATTCCATTTTCCTCAGACCTTTTCTAGGATGAATAATTCTACATGGGGATAAATAGAGACTGATAAAAATGGGTCACTTCGTAATGTAATTTTTTTTTTCCCAAGAAAGGCCAAAAACCAAACTGGGGACACTGTAAACCCTGAACTCGACATAAGTCAGTAAAAGGATGTTGTAAAAGGGAGGCCAACCTGGGGTATAAATGATTGCCTGAAGGAGAAGTGAGAGTGTCATTATGGTACGAGTATCGCCTGTAGCCTTTAGAAGTTCTGCCATAGTGGGATCTGTAAAGTTGGCCTGATTGTGCCTGCCACTTTAAATATGAACATATTGTTCGCGATAGCTAAAGTTTGCGAGTCTGTGAATGATTCATACACTGAAAGTAATAAATTAAGTCCTGCCACTGTTGCTAATGCCATCTGTCATGGGCGTTCAATGAAGGAATGAATGCGTTCATAAACGAATGGGGACTATAGGTTCGATCGTTCTAATAGCCCCCATTTCTATGAAAACAGGGAGACTGGCTCATTCCTGCTATTGGTTGATTCGAAGTCTTCTTCAAAACAATGTCCCTCTTCTTCATAAGTGTTCAATTTATACACATCAGCTGTTTGATATGGCGTATACCAAGGACTTAAAATGTATAAACGAAAGTGCAATTAAAAAAAATCATGTCTGCATTAACTTTCAGTTGCTATCCGTCTTTACCACAAACTAGGTGTTCTTAACCAGTGTGATGGAGAATTGTTGTTTCCATCTCTTGTTTTTGTCTGCTCTGTGTCCTTCCTCTATGCAAACTCCTTGCTCCCTCCATATGGTCCTGGCAAAGCGCACGGGACATGCTCAGTGACCTACAGGGAGGCGGTTACAGGACTGTATCTTTTGGGGCAAGTAACTCGGCCAGGCCAATGTGTTTTGGCCCAGAGCATTACAAACCAGAATTTGACAGTTAAATCTCTGTGCTCTTGGATCACATGGTATAGGCCTGTGTGCTCGGGATTATTGTGGCCATCTTTCTGGACTAAAGGAGAAAGTTTCCTCTAAGAAGAGAGCAGAACCAATATATCCAAAGAGGCAAAGAAGCAGAGCCGAAAGAGAGTGAGAGGAAAAAATAGATATGATTTTCAGGTATTGGAGGTGGTTGTGCTTGAGGTGGACGTCCCACTTGTGGGATGTACTAAGTTCCAGTTTTTGCTGAAACGAGGTTAATCTGCAGCCAAGAGGGGGTGGGCCCTGAGAACACATTGCACATGACTTAGAACCTGAAGGTTATACTTAGCTCAGCTGCACCCAAGGAGTGAAAATCCTTGTGGGCTTTTCTCCTCCCCTAATGATCCTGTTGTAGTTAGCCTATGAGTTGATGGTCATAGGACAGCTGTACCTTTGGATCTGCTCTCCAATCCAAAGTACCACCACTGTGCCTCCGAGCAGCCAGAGAACAGCCTTCCCTCCGCCTGGCCTTTCATACCTTCGGGTCCTCTATGGTAGAGGCTAAGGGCTGTCTGTCCTGTGGTCTGCTGAAGTCCAGCCCCACTCCTTTACCTCCTAAGCAGAAAGGTGAGGTGTAGGTACTTATTCTTGTCTGTTGTTCACCTTTCAAAATTCACTCTTGAGGAGAGCCTGGGTGGCTCAGTCAGTTAAGCATCTGACTCTTGATTTCCGCTCAGGTCATGATCTCAGGGTTTTGGGATTGAGCCCCCTCCATGCTCAATGTGGAGCCTGCTTAAGATTCTCCCTCTCTCTCAACCCCCCCCCCGTTCATGCTTGCACACGTGTGCACGCTCTCTCTCATTCAAAAAGAAAGAAAATCACTCTTGGTGTAAGTTATTTTGCTTTAACTGTCTGAAGTTTCTATCTACAGCTGTCTTTTTCTCACTAAAAAAAAAAAAAAACAAAAAACCTCCCACTAATATATATTACGTATGTATATTTTATATACATATATACATACGTATGTTTATATTAATCTCATGTCTATTCTTTAAAGATAATTACTTCAATCACAAATTTACAGAAGTTTACTCACAACTTCATCAGAATAGGGTTCTCAGTGTGAGGTGCCTAGAATCTGGGAAGAATGATGGAGCCTAGGAATAGATGATTCGAGTGCTGTTTCCCAAAGGGCCAGTCCTTGAAATGGCTATATTCACATTGTTTTTTTAAATCTACTTAAAATACACATTTCCAGGAACTATCTGCTAGGCGTGGTCATTTAGTAGATCTGGATTGGGTTCTGGAACGCCATAAAATTTTTTTCAACTTTCTAGGTTATTTGAAGTGCTTCCTTCCAAGATTTTTAAGGTAAAGAAAGTAAATAATACTTAGGTCAGATTACTGAGCCAATTGGGAGGGGGGGTGGTATGATAAATAAGAAACTGAGGCTCCTGGCTGGCTCAATCAGAACAGCATGGGACTCTGGACCTCGGGATCATGAGTTCAAGGCCCACGTGGGGTGTAGAGATGACCTAAATAAATAAAACTTAACAAATAAATAAGAATTTAAAATAGAGAAGAAACAAGTTAGGGTTGATTCATGATAGGTAGGAAAATTCACTGTGTTGAGATCACATCTTTCATCCGCCACAGCTCCCGGGGTGGGAAGTGGTTTGGTTTAGTCACAAAAGCAATCCGATGCAATGTGATGTGGTGAGATGCTGGGGCTTGAGTTAGGAACTGGTTTAGCTCCAGTCAAGCATGAGATTCTGAGTAAGCCACTTAACTTCTCCAGACCTCAATTTCTCATGTGTAAAGCCGCGTGATGATAATAACTTTTTCATAGTATTTTTATGGGAACAGGAATAAATCATGCAAGGAAATGTGCTTTGAAAACTGCCAGTAAGTTATATAAGTTCAAGTTCTTACTACTAAGAAGTAGCTGCTTATAAGGACCACTTGATGTTAAAGAAGATTGAAATAAAGTAAGGGAACAAGCCTCTCACTTTCTCTTTAGAACAATGTTGCTATTGTTCCTATTTATTTGAGGTCATGGATCCCTTGGAGAACATGATTACAGACAGATCCTCTTTCTGAACGTTGCCCAAGTATATAAAAAAACAAACGAACAAAGTTTCAAAGTTTTCAAAGACAGTTTGTGGTTATGATGGCTTAGTTGAGATACCCTGTCTTCTCTTTTAATTCGCTGCTTTCTTGATTTTTTTTCTCTGCATCACTTGAGGGAGAGTTGTGTGAGGTCATGGGCTCTGATCTGCTCTCGGCTGCATCCGCAGCACCGGTAACAGTGTCTGGCCCTTTGGAGAAGGAGCTCCGTAGCCATGTATTGAGCACGAGTGGATTCTGATTTACACAAGCACAGAGCTAGGTTCAAGGAGTTGAGTAGATAAGCATCTACTGATGACTAAACCACCTATTGGGGGGAAGGGGGGCAGCTACAGGCAGATACGCACACAACTGCTAAGAAGAAGCAGTAAGATGTGTGCCCAAAGTGAAGCGTGCTGCACTGTGGAACATTCCAGAGGCAATGACTGGGCAGCGAACTCTGAGCAGGGTCTTGAGTATGCATTTCAAATGCAGGAGCCAGAGAGTAAATTTAGGAGTTCTAGAAA
The DNA here is from genome assembly GCF_002007445.2 of Ailuropoda melanoleuca. Lineage (NCBI taxonomy): Eukaryota > Metazoa > Chordata > Mammalia > Carnivora > Ursidae > Ailuropoda > Ailuropoda melanoleuca. The sequence continues at coordinate 52,295,981 of NC_048230.1, read as the reverse complement.
GGCTCAAAGAGAAGTATAGAAAAGATTAATACTATGTCAGAAGTTAGAAAAACAGCTTTTAGTTAAGGTTGGCTAACTCACATGCTTTGGTGAACCCTTCCCCTGTTTTTAAAATGAAAAATTTTACTTCAAAATATAAATCTCTGCCTTTTCTTGAAGAGCAAGCTGTGGCAGCATTGACCCCACCCTTGAGATGGGGCAGTAGCGGAGCCCTTGGATGGGGTCTGTGATCTGTTAGCCAGTCTCCTGCCAGCCCCTTCACCAGGTCACTCATTTATGGGACAGCTTGGTCTACTCAGTCTTTGGTTCGGAGTCCCAGGGCCCACCAGACATGAGATGCACACATATCTATGACAGAAACATTTATGGAAAAACTCCTGTGGAAAAATAAACAGGAAGTGTCCTTGTGTGGTGGAGGATCGCTATGGAAGACCAGTATAGTGCCGAAGTCAGTGAATTTGGAACAAATACATTTTTAAAAGACAACATGATGGAAAAATACTCCTGGGTAATTCGTATGAATGATTAGGAATTCAGTGGTGATGAGGGAGGCAGACAAGATCATGGTCGGTGAACACTGGAAAGGGGTTGCTGCAAATTATGTTGAGGTGATTGCATTGAGAAGGGTGTTTTTGGCTTGTTTTAGGAATTTTAATCCTTCAATTCAATGACTGCATTCATCTCTCATGGACTCTGGTTTCTGATATGTCAATCATCATGTTCATTGTCCTCCTCATCAACAAGTAAATACATAAATGAAAGTGCTGGGGAGGCTCATAGCCTGGCCCCAAGCAAGAGAGAAGACAAGACACAGGAGAAAGATTGAAAACCTGAGCAGCCAGGGCTAGCGGAAGAGAAAGTAATTTGCTTTGACCCAGGCAATAAATCTGCCGGCCAGTAATGACCATCTCTTGACACCGGTAGTGACGTTGATAAAGTGCCCTGTCCCAGGCTGTTCTCCCCTGCTCCCCCGAACCACAAAGCTCTCCTGATTCTTCCTGTCACTATTTATGAACGAGTGTCAGAGAGCAGAGATAAAGGGATGATAAAGGGACAATGGCCTCTTTAAGTTAATGTGAGTCCAGATTGAGATTATCACAGATGCCTCCCTGCAGACCAAGGCAGGGCAGTCTCTCCTGTTTACGTTGTTGTTGTTGTTGTTGTTGTTGTTGTTGTTGTTATGTTACTTGTGGAAGTGTTCCCGGAACTTGATATTCAGACAATTGCAGAGTTCTAATTGAAAACAAAGGAAAACAAGAGCAGACCAAAGAGTTTATGCAGCTCAGCCCCACTGCTGATTCAGCCGAGTGGGCGTGGTCACAGGGATGTGATTCATTTTCCTCATTTGGAAATTTTAAGACAAAGTTTCAAACATGAGGTGAGGCAGAATTTTTTCCCTCCTGCCCTGATTTATTGTAAGTCTTCTTTTGTTAAGTTGTTAGATGGGCTGCCTCTGATTTTTGACCCAGTTGCATTTTATTTTTTTGTCACTTAAGATTAACATGGCATTCATAAAATACTATTTCACCTACATTTAAAATTGTTATTAGTTATTTAATATGTACAAAAGTTTATTTTGTTTTATTTGAGTTTATTTATTTTATAGCCAGCTAGTTAAAAATGTTTTTTTCTCCTCACATTTTAAAACCCTTATATATTTTTTTTAATTTTATGTTTTTAAATTTTTAAAGTAAGCTCCACCACCCAGCATGGAGCCCAATGTGGGCTTGAACTCACGACCCTGAGATCATGACCCGGCCTGAAATCAACAGTTGGACACAACCAACTGAGCCACCCAGGTACCCCTAAATTGTTATATTTTAAGTAGTTATATAAATATGACAGCTGTACAGGTTTACCTACATAATTATCCTCAAATTTGCCTCTTGGTCTGCAAAGCTTAAAACATTTACTTTCTAGGTCTTTAAGAAAGTTTGCTGACCCATGTTCCTGACCATTAAATACATTGTTCAGAATTTTCTTTTGGGGGGCACCTCAGTGGCTCAGTTGGTTAAGTGTCTGCCTTCCACTGGGGTCATGATCTCCAGGTCCTGGGATGGAGCCCCACGTCGGCCCCCCTGCTCAGCAGGGAGCCTGCTTCTCTCTCTCTCCCTCGGCCCCTCCCCACTGCTCATTATCTGTCTCTCTCGCAGATACATAAGATCTTTTAAAAAAATAAATCTTCTTTTTTGTAAAATATCTAGTCTCAAGTTGAAGTCCGTTTCATTATTTCTGTTTGTTTTCTGTTATAAACACCACGGTGTAAACACTTGTGGACCAGTCTTTTGGTGTGCAGGTTTCTTCACAGTATAGGTCAGACTGTAAGTTATGTCAGGCATCTTCAGTATTGTCAGGGTGCCATATTGTTTTCCAAAATGGTTGTCCCAAATTGTGCCCTCACCAGCAGTACCATGGTCACAGGGAGAAGGAAACATTTGTCAGTTTTCTTCCCTTCCCTTCCCAAACTTTTCCTTAGATAGCTCCGTCTTTGGGTGTGGAGCAGGGAAAAAATCACCAATAACTATATCCTAAGATATTACGCACAAACATTTTTAAAAGTGAGTCTCCTAATAGGCTGTCATAGTATTTGATAGATGCTGAATTTTATTAAGCTCTAATTATAATCTATTAATTTAACTTAAAATCATTTCATTCAAAATCGCAAAAATATTTTGGAATTTACATTCATGATATATACTTATATATAGTCATGATATCCAAATGTTAATATCTTTGCTAGTGTTTGCATTTTTTTAAAAATCAAAGAAACATTTTCTAATTATTTGCCAATTTATGTGAAAGGTCAAGTTACACAATGAATTTTCCAAAGAAATAAGAGAATAACAGAAGTCTGTGCTGAATGAAATGTGATTTTTGTGTGTCTCAGCATGTTCAAGGAGACAAGAAAGTCTGACAATCAGGCTGCAACCTCTAAAGGTTGTTTGTTCTCCGAGTTGATTTCCAGGACTATATTCTCACTCTCAGAGAAACTGTACTTCATCATGGAAATGTGAGCCAATCCATCTTGGGGAACAGTGCTTATGTAGATGCCTCTGTTTAGAAATACTATTATAAAGCTAACCCAGGAAGTTCAATTTCCCTCCCCAACCAGCATATCTCTGGAATTATTTTCCTTGCAGATCAATGGAACAGAGAATTGAATTGGCTTCTCTTTGTCGGCATTCATACTTCAGGTACCCCCAAGTGCTTTGTGTAATGAAAAACAGCAATGTTGGTGCCTTTAATAAAACATTGACAATAATGCTTTCTTTTTCCCTGGCATTACTGTCGAAATGGAACTGATCTGGAGTCAAACAGCATGAGAAAAGACACATTCTCTTAGGTTAATACATCTGAAAAGCAACCATAATTATAGATGTGTCGAAGTTCTGTAACAGTGAACTTCCTGTTATACAGAGTGATTCAGAAAGTGAAACATCCTTGTTTATTTTTCAGCTATGTATCTATCTCAACTCCATAGGCTATGAATAGTTGAGGACAGGGACTATATTGCCCTCACCTCTATATTACTTGGCACATAGATGCCTAGTAAGTTTTTATTGAAAAAAATATATGAATAACTGCAATAGATTAAGTGAGTGGTTCCTTAAATTCCATGAAAAAAATGATGATATCAACAATTACTACATTTTTACTGACTTCCTAAAGCATGCTAGATACCAATTATCAACAGTGAAAGGAGTAGTCTCCAATATTTACGCCAAGACAACAGCAAATATGATCCTATTAATCATTAACAAGGTGGTCAGGATTTTAAAATATGTCAGTGTCTTCCAGCCATTGCTTTGAATGTTATTTTATTTACATATATATGTAAATAAATATATATGTGTAGGTATACACACATATACATATATATATACACATATATACAAATATATATATATATTTGGTGTGAGAACTGGCTTTGTGATTTTATAATGTAATTCACTGAAAATATAACTGCATACCTACTACATCCCATTACTCTGTAACCATTGTTGAGAATAGAAAATAAGGAACGTTCAGTCGCTAAATCTAAGAATCTTACAAGAGTATTGATGAGAACGATGAATCTTAACTTCCTGAAACAACCAAAAAAATTTTTTTTACTAAATTTAATCTTTTGCTGTGCTTAGAAGAGGTGATACGGGCCAAAGTGGGAAGGGATGCATCAAGGAAAAGACAGAGCAGTTAGCCTCTGGGTCATCAGGGAAGGGCCATGGCGCACCTGGCAAGATGAACATTGAAGAACTGAGACACCACGAAGGATGAAGGTTTCACAGCATCCATCCTGACCAGTGCAGTCTCACCCCTAGCATCATTTATGAAAATGGAAACTGGAATGTGCTGTAGGAAGAGGAGAACCAGTCATTTATACTTTCTGGCCGGTTGGATGGTGGAAGATGATTGTGCATCTTGCTTTCACTTGATTGCCACTCTCCCATGAGCCAGGGTTCTCACTGTAAAAGCAGGACTGAAGGAAGTAACCTGGCCTCTGAACATATACCATGTGTGTCAAACTCCTCTTCAAACTCCAGTACTGGTATGTTATTTCTAAAACCGTAGTTGGCAGAATACATTAGCACTACACTCTGTAGCAACAGGGAACACTTCCTTCTCTTTCATGTTGTGTCCTTCCCCTCCCCTTCCTGCTCATTTCCTTCCATTCCCTTCCCTTCATGCAAGCCAAAGAACCCAATATCAAATATTTGATTGAAGCTATAGACAGAGCCTCACTAGAGAGTCTCTAGGACTTTGGGTAGACTGGTGTGTTAGTTGAGCTCTGATGTGCACACTCTGTGGCATCACGTAATTTATTTAACTTCCCTAAGCTTTNTTAGAGAGTCTCTAGGACTTTGGGTAGACTGGTGTGTTAGTTGAGCTCTGATGTGCACACTCTGTGGCATCACAGGTAATTTATTTAACTTCCCTAAGCTTCAGCTTCATCAACTGTGACATGCAATTGGGAATACCGACATCGCAGAAGTACTTTGAATTTGAACTGACTTAGCACACAGGATACCTAATGTATTGTCTTACCCCATATTAATTGCTCAAAATACCTGACTCTTATTAGCACAACTCCTATGAGAATAGAAATAGGGCAAAATACTTTTGTTAGGAGCTCCCATAGGTCAGAGGCTCCATATCCAATAATATCTTCATTTTCATAATAGCCCTGTGGTCAGCAACTATTTCCCTTATGGCTGAAATACTGACAGCTCAGGAAGGTTAAGTGACTTATCCCAAGTCACACAGCCAGTGACATTGCTAGGACTTACCCAGATCTTTCTGGTTCCGAAAACATGCTGTCATAAACCATACCACTCTGCCTTCATGATGCCAAATGTTGGGTACAGATTCTAACTAGACAAATGCTTTGCCTATGGTCACTGAGTTAATCAGTGGTAGAGTCTAAATTAGAATACAGTATCTGTCATCAGCCAACAAAATTATAGATTAGTTGGTTCAACAGCTGGTTGGATTGTAGTCAGCTGTTCTTTGGCTCAGAGGATTGACAAACACACAAGGGATCATCCAAATATTGAGAAGCAACACGAGTGTGTTGATTATGTTTTGAATTATTCTGTTGAATTTCATTTTAAGAACACCAGAGTAATATTTGTCAGGGACTGGACCTATAAAGTTAAATAATTGCTCAAATGGCTCTACTTGAGTAAGAAATGCCCAATCTTCCGTTATAGTAATGAGTCCTTGGGGCATGTTCAGCTAGGGGAGAAAAAAGGAGTTTTCTTTTCCAAACTTGAGGGTTACCCCCTGTCCCCCAACTGGTAATTTACTGGATGATGGAGGAATTGAGCAGTTCGGTATCTCTGCTGACTGGCAGGATTCCCTCTTTGAGATCTACCGTCAGCAAAGAAGCTCAAGTCTAGCTCCTTCTCCAGCTCTTCCCAGCTTCCTCCTCACCACCATCTCCTTCCTCCTTTCTCTCCCTGCCCTTGCACCCTTCTCTCCCTCCACTCCTCCTCCATCCCCTCTCCCTCTTCTGCTCCTTTGCATTTTCTTCCCTCTCTTCTCTCACCTCCCCTTCCCCCTCCTCATCTTTTCCCCTCTGGTCCTCCCTCCCCTCCTGATTCTCTTGTCTTTTTTCACCTGTTCTGTATCATCTTCCTCCATTGTCTCCTCCTCTCCCTCTTCATCCTAATTCCTTTTCCCTTCTCCTTCCCCATGTTTTTCCTTTCTCTCTTTCTTCCCTCCCCCATAATCTGTATATTTCACTTCCAATTAATTTTTATTGGAAGTTTTATTCAGATCATTGCAGATGTGCGTGCCACTGTAAGAAATAATGAGACTCTGGTACACTTCTCTTAGTTTCACCAATAGTAAAATTTTGTAAACCTATATTCTAATATCACAACCAGGATATTGACACTGATATAATTCATCAGCCTTATTTAGATATCCTCAATTTTATTTACCCATCAGTGTTTGTGTATGTGTATGTGTATCTGCTTATATTTAGTTCTATACAATTTTATCACCTATGTAGTTATGTGTATTCACCACCGTCAAGATATGAGTACATCCAACCCCATGAAGATCCCTCATGTTTCCCTTTTGTAACCAAAACCATCTTTTTCCTGCCCCAGTTCCCAACTCCTAGCAACCACTCATATGCCCTCCAATACTAAAATTGTGTCATTTCAAAAATGTTATATAAATGGAAATGATTCAGCAGCCATGAAATCACAAAAGGTAAGGAACATGGTAAGAGGGTCATCAGATATTTGAGCTTCTTGACAAGAGCCAGGTGATCTCCAGTAGCCACAGGTGGGGGCAATATGGACAGGATGAGAGTAGGGGAAGCATTCAAGCAGTGCATTTGGTGGGCCAGAGAAGCTGGCATGCAGTCAGGCAGGACTCTGTTAAACAGGGTAGAGAGGTCTGGGGACACGTACTGGTGGTCTATAGGAAGTGGCATGGAGCTGAACAATGGGAGAATCATTTTTAACAAGGATGCCTATAGGAAATTGAATATACTAGTAAAAAAAAAAATCATTTAAATTGTTCTCCATTCTTTGAGTGAAAAGAAAGCAACGATTGAAGAGAATTAATTGCTCTGGCAAGAACAGTGGCTGGCTATAGAGCCAAGCAAATGGATCAAGGTCACCTTACTGGGTTAACAATTACTCCAGCATTTTACAGTGAGTGTCGGAAGAAGCAAACCTTTCGTAGATTTCAATTGAGAAAAATTGAAACTCAAGTGAACTCTGAGCAATTGAAGTAATAGTTTCTAAGAAAAAGTAGCATATAATAATATATTCCTGAAAAAAGAATCAACCAATTCCAGTGCAGACGGCCTAGAAGACATGCCAGGCAAGGTCCACAAAGTAGGCTTGCAGAAAAGACCAGACCAGATTTGACCACATGAGAACAGAGAACATTTTCTCATCCCAGATTCTCATGAGAAGAAAACAGAAATCAACATCAGATACTCCCCAGCAGGATTTACAATTGTGCATACTCAGACTTTAAGCTGTTTACAGATAGACATAGCTAAACATATTGAAAACTCATTGCAGAGTGGAGGCCCGCTCATTCTAAACATTTTTCCTTTTTTCCCCCCGCTTCCATTAAGTCAGGAGTTAATGAGCCACTTAAAGTATTGTTCATCGATTTAACAGCTTCCACGGGGCCAAGGACATTTTCTTCTGTGCTTCCCATTTATCCTCAAAGTCCAGGATAATTTATTTATTCAACAAATACTTACTGAACACCTAATTTATGCCAGGCAGTGAGGATACACCATCAAGGCATTGAACAAAAGAAACCTCATCCTTTGTTTTGTCCGTATTTAGAGTCTGGTGGAGAAGATAAGTCTTCATTTAATCAACCAAGTATTTGGTGAACGTTTACCGTGAGCCAAAGTCTATTCCAGATACTGGAGATAGAGCCAACTCTGAAAAAAGGAAAGGAAAGTAACCAAGCTGATCATTAAGAATGTGGACAGATGGGTGATATCTAGAATAGACGTGCCCAGGAGATGACTAGCATAGTGTCATAGAGCACGGCTGAATGTCCATGGAGACCAGAAGTGAGGGAGGCCTCCCAGAAGTAATATATCTGATCTGACATCTGCCTGGCAACAGTGAATCAGCCATGAAAAGTCCCGGGCATGGAGGATTCCAGGCTGATGAAACATTCAACAAATAATTAAATATAATTGTTTACCATTATCCTAAGCGCCATACTGGTTTTTATAACAGGCATTTCTCCCTCTTTGAATTCATATTCTTTTCATCTCTTCTTCCTAAATTTCTAAGGTTCTGAAATCACACAAATGAAAAAAACCTCTACCAGATTTCCCTCTACACAGAAAATGTTTCCTGTGTGGTTGGCAACTTTTGATAGCTCTTCCTCCTAATTTGGTAGTTACTGACAGCGTTCCAAGGATAAGGCTTGATTTTTACTTCTGCCTTGGGGCAAGAGATACTGCTTTCGGCAAAGCTAGTTTTAAATTTCTCTCGATTCAAGATACCAAGAAGAAGTGGAATCACAAATAACAGAAAATCATTCAGCAATTGACAATCATTGTTTCAAAAAAAAATTAAAAGCTATGCTAAATGGATCATAACGTGCTCAAATACATGAAAAAAATTGCTTCAAAACACAGCTGGGGAAAGATGTTTGTTTTTATTAAAAGTTGCTCAAAGGCATCATCATAACGACAGATTCTTTAAACATCTACAAACACAAAGGCCTGAAAAATAACTCTTCATTGATTTTTTTTTAACCTGCTGTATTTCATGTATTCTGAAAGCTATTGGTACTCTTAACAAGGGCTTCCTCCTATCTGCCGGATTTTATGAATGATCATTTTCTGCTGACTCAATCTGGGAAAATCCTATTTGCTGAGACAGTCCCTGATGGCCACTTTTATAGTCTCCTTACTTGTTTTATTACTCAAGGGGACTTCCAATTTCTCCAGTCTAAGCACAGAGGATCTCAATAACAAAAATACCCATCGCTGGATTTTCCTGCTAGTCAATATGGATTTTTTTAGATAATAAATAAATAAATAAATAAATAAATAAATAAATAAATATCTTTAAAAAAAAAACAGCATTGCAAAGTTTCCCATTAGGGAGCAAAACGTGGTTTCAGAGTTTCATGCTTCAGTTGAGTCCCTCTCTGCCAGCCCCTAGGGGAAATCCATGGGCTACTGAAAGTACTTAGAAAGTAAACCAATGGCACGAGCTCTGAATGGTGTGCAATTAGGTATAATGCTTAGACCCAAACCTTCAATTCAACTGTGAAAGGCCAATTTAAGGATGCCTCCCCTGGCATCAAAGTTAGAAAGTCACTCAATCTTCCAATCTTGGGATAAGTAGGGCAGCCACTGTTGATAAACTGCAGAGCCCTGAAGAACAGGGATTATAGAACAGACCCAACTACGACACGAGCTACCATGTAATGCATGTTCCTGTATGCCTTAGACACTGTCCTGAGAAGATGATGTATCTCATTTAATGATAAAGAAACCCTGGGAAGTATGTATTGTTTTTCTGGTTTTGTAGATGAGTCCACTGAGAAACAGAGCATTCCTGTGAAGTGCAAATTCCGGAACATGCAGTGGGCTGCTCTGCCCCCCTGCAGAATGACTCTGAAATGAGATCCCAGGTGTGGTAAATGAGGCAATCAAGACTTCCAGCGTTTTAAACCAACAAGGAATAAAATAAGAAGAATTTTGATCTAATAAAAAATATATTCATTTATTATTATTTTTTTAATTAGGAGCTTGTGCAAGAGAGATATGTGATTAAGTCATGTGGATTTAAGAAGACTTCCCTGAGATAAAGAGGAAGAGACAATCTTCTAGACAGGGGGAATAGAAGGTACAAAGACCCTGTGGCCAAAGAGAGCACGTTCCACGTGGCTGGCTGGAGCAAGTGAGGGTAGACCTGGAGAGAGTCACAGCCAAGAGGTGGGCAGGAGCCAGACNTATTCATTTATTATTTTTTTTTAATTAGGAGCTTGTGCAAGAGAGATATGTGATTAAGTCATGTGGATTTAAGAAGACTTCCCTGAGATAAAGAGGAAGAGACAATCTTCTAGACAGGGGGAATAGAAGGTACAAAGACCCTGTGGCCAAAGAGAGCACGTTCCACGTGGCTGGCTGGAGCAAGTGAGGGTAGACCTGGAGAGAGTCACAGCCAAGAGGTGGGCAGGAGCCAGACCAGGCAGGATGTGTTGCCATAATAAGGGGTATTTTCCTCATCATTATAAGAGATGAAAACCCACGGAAGCCGTGGGAAAACCATGAATTTCCTTTAAAGTGAAAGTAAGGACAGGGGTGCATAATTGCCTGACATTCATTTTGGTGTTTAAAAGAGCCCTCTCGTTTTGGAACGAATAGTGGATTGGAAGGAGAACAGCATGAAAATACCAATGAACACCTATCACAAGTAAGCAAGGCTGAATGCTGATTGCACTTTGGCCGGGGTGTTGTTGATGGAGATGAACATAATAAGTTAAAATATTCCAGAAATATTTTGTCAAAAAAATTGACAGGAATTGATGATGGATTGGATGGGATGGGGTGGGGTGGGGCGGGGACACAGAAGGGACTGCTGAAGTTTATTCCTGGTTTCTGACCCACAGTTATGAAAACAGTCGTGTCATTTACTGAGGAAAGAAACATTGGATGTTTCTCAAACTCTAACCAAATTTGTTGAGACTGTAAGTTTAGTACTGGAGGTGTTGAATTTGAGGTGCTTTTGGGAAAGAACCAAACAAACAGGTGAGGACAAGCAGACAGTAGAATGACAAATCTAAAATAGAACTCTGGATTAGAGATGGTTATCGAATCCATGAGCATGGGTGACATTTACCTAAAAGTGTGTAAAGTGAAAGAAAAAGACAGAAACTGGCCTGCCCGTTCCAGGATGTACTGAGTGGGTAGAGAAGGCTCCGCAGATAATGCTTCTGTGGAACGGAGAATTCATCAATGCGAGGGATACATGATCAACTGAGTTTGTAGTTGGGGCAACATCAGCATCTGGCAAAATTGTCAAATATAGGCTGTTTTTCTTTCACTTCTTGCTTAGGAAAGATCACCCAAGTGAGAGAGCAGAAGAATTTGTTTTATTCCCAAAGCAAAGGAAATGTTTCACAGAAGACAAAATTGTTTGCCTTCTCTTCGTTCTCGTTCTAAACTTCTTTTTCCCATGCTCATGCCGAAACACAGATTCTTATCGAGCATCAGCACCAGCCCGTCAGCCGTAGAGCAGACGCCCCATGTCTAATGGTGGCCAACCTCTGACCAATCACTTTCCAAGAATCCCAAGACACAGCGGAAGAACGTAATTGAAAACTCTAAAGAATGGCTCCGGGGTTACCCATTAGAGTCGAAGGACTAGGGAGTGAGCTTCCTAAATTCCCTTTGAGAGCAGACATGCGTCTGAACAAACACGTTATCCGAAATACACAGCAGCCGGAGGCTGCCTGGAAAGGAAAAGAAATCCGAAAACAAAATTACCAAGAGCATCTCTAGCTCAACTTAGTGATTGTGATGAATCCGTCACCATATAAGCTGACCTTATAGGGCTGTCCTTGAGCCACCTTGCCTCTGTCTTACCCCTATCAGCAGAGACACACCAGCTTCCTTTCTCGCTTGTTCCCCTTGCTCACTGCAAATAAATGAAGTGGCAAAGTTGCAATTCACTGAAAATAATACTCAGCAGATTAAATCTATTGCACATTTGCTTCCTTCCAGATAAGCTCAAGAATATGGTGCTTTTTCATTATTTTTTGAATAAACATAACGAAAACCTGAAACTGTTTTCTCAGCACCGGCTAAAGCTTCCAGATGGAAATCCTAGGTGAGGGGAGGAAAAAGAGTCTGGCCCCATTGGTCAGTTCAGCCGCATTCCACCGTATGGAGTGACTTCCAGGGTGTGCCCTAGTGTCTGTCTGTTCCTGTCGATGATTCTTTAACCTTTCTCTCTGACCCCGTTCTGTCCCTCAGGAGGCTAGTTGGTATAGAAATCATCCCCAAGCTCCCTTGCCTCCTCCTGACTTGGAGTTGAGTCAGCTGATGGGAGGTGCCTAGCAGATTAGAAATAGAGAAGGGAGTAAGTTGGAGTATTTATTCCATTGCTCTGGTCTCTGGGTTTCTGTGAGCTGATGCCTTCCTCTGTCACAGATCAGCACCCCCTCGCCCATGGTCCTCTTTGTCTCCAGGGATGGGACTGGCTTCCTCCTATCACCCCTGCAAGCCTTTCTAATGATAATAAAGCCCTATGTTGCCAATCCCAGCATGTTCCACTCTCCCTTGTGGTTTCCCTACACTCAGCCTACATCTCTGTATGAAGTCCCTTTATAAATCTGCATTATTTCTCTGTGGGTCCCTGTCCCACGTGGGGTAACACATACTGCAGACAACTCACTCTGGTGCCCCAGACCAGGGATGGAAAACAAGCTACAGAGACAAAACCGCATGAGAAGGATGCTCGTGGATAGTAGCTAATTGACATTGTAGGCACTGTGAAAGGCAGCTTCCCCGTTCACTATGTCCTGCCTTTCAGAGCACCAGCCCCCAGTCCACTGGGATGTGTTTTAGGCAGGTATGTCTATATAGTATCCTCCCCGTTTTACCTCTACCCTCTCCAAACTTAGCTAATATGACCAAGGATAGTTACATGACCCAATAAGGGTCAGTCATGTCCTTTTCCTGGAAACTTGGAGGGTGGACTGTGAAAGGCCAGCCACTGTGCTGTGCGATTAATCACAAGAAAAATGGAAGAATGAAGTAAAGGGACAGAAGGCAGAGATTGCAGCACAAGAGAGCAGTTTCAGTTTGCAATACCTTCCCCAAACTTGGCCCCGTCTCTCCCTTGAACAGAGTTACTGCTGTATCTTTAAAATAAACCCCCCCATTTTTATTTGTTAGCTGGAGTTGGTTTCTGTTACGTGCAACTAAAAGAGTCCTAAACTATCCATTAAACAACAAATGATGCTTTTTATCCAACAATAATGTGCTG
>NC_048230.1:52235702-52282874 GCF_002007445.2 Ailuropoda melanoleuca | reverse complement strand
CCCACCATCGCCTCTACATTGGATGGTTTAAGCGGTATTCTTACTGATCCTACTGTTTCTGCCTTTGCTCTACTTCCGGTTTATGCTCAGTGCAATAGATGGTGNTCTTTTATTCACCCACCCATTCATCCTTTCACTAGAGCATCCCCAAAATTTTATGAAACAGGACAGATTCAGCATCAGAAAGACGTCTATAGACTGCATATTTATATGTGGGGTGGGTTTTCTAATGGGTGTCATGTGTAACCAGATGACCTGCACAAAGAGTAGATTTTCTCAAAGTATGGTTTGTGTGCAATACAAGTGAAATTGCCAGGGATGCTTTTTGAAAATGCATTACAGCAGAGTGGTTGGGAATGTAAATAGTATTTTGCTTTATTCAATTTTTTTATTCATAGAAAATACTAGAAAGAGTATCTGTTAAGCGGTAAACGTACTGTAAATGTTAGACAGTGATAGCACTCGCTCAAAGTGTCTCCAATGTTGCACTCCTGATTCTGTCACCTAAACCTGCCCTTCCTTTACTATCTTCCCCCTCCTCAATGGTGGCTCTATCTTTTGCAGACTGAGTATTATCTGGGGGGCAAACCCTGAGAAGGAAATTACTGCGTGGGAAGTTTAATCATATAGTGCTCTCAAAATCAATGAGTGTGGGGAGAGGGAAGGAAGTCAGGTAAGCACAGGGAGAAGCTGGGCTAAGACACAGCCTCAGCTGACCTCTCTAGACTGCTGAAGTTGGAATGGATTTCCTGAGTCATCCTTAGAAGGACCTGGTGAGTTAGGCTTTTGTCTCCCAAACCCCATATCAACCAGCTGTTGGATGCATACTGCAGGCAAAGGGGGTGTGACCTTGAGCAAGGGCATTCTGTTCAGCTGAACACAACTTCCAGAGAGGCCTGGGAGTAAAGGGCTCTCTACTGGCAGCACCTGCCACAATTGGGGAGATCTGCCAATCAGTCCAACAGAGGGTTCTCTGTAGTCGATCAGAGCATCCAATATGCCGTCTTTCCAGTTCCGACTAAAACCTTGGAGTTATCTTTTTTTCTCTCTTGACATTCTATCCCAGTTACCTTCAAAATACAACCTCCGCCACTGCCTAGCTCCACCCCACCATCGCCTCTACATTGGATGGTTTAAGCGGTATTCTTACTGATCCTACTGTTTCTGCCTTTGCTCTACTTCCGGTTTATGCTCAGTGCAATAGATGGTGTGATCGTTTTAAACCACGTCAGGTCGCATCACTTGTCTGTACTAAACTCTGAGTGTTCCCCAACTCAGAGTGGATTCCAAAGTCCTTAGAGCTTCCTACAGGCTCATGATCTATCTGTCCACAGTGTTTTCTGACATGATTTCTTACCACTTCCTCCCATGACCACTTAACTTCAGCTTTGTTCTACGCCAAACACTCCAGGCATCCTCCTGACTAGGATTTTGAATGCTACTCTTCGCTCATCCTAGAAAGCATAGTCCCCATTTTCCCATGTGGCTCCCCTCCCCCACCCCTGGACCCATTCTTGCAGGTTTCTGCTCTGATGTCACCTTATCGGCAAGGCCTTCTCAAACTGCCTCACATAAAACAGGATCCCCGGTCCCCTGACATTTCTTATCTTGCATACTTTATTTTGCGCCGAGTCCCTTTCATCCTCTCTCATATTATTTGTCTGTTTGTTTTCTCATCTGTCTCACTGTCAAAATGTGAGCTCCACAAAGCAGGGCCCTTCTTTTGTTGTTCTGTGACAGCCTGATGTTCAGAGAAGAGCGGCAGGCAGCTGGTACTCAGCAAAGTCTTGTTGACTAAAGCTTTTATATTTGGGCCAAATTTAGTCAGATAGAGAGACCTCTTCTCTGCCTTGTGACACCTAGGAATAAAAAAAGAAAAATTTGGAATGGGACATGCTGAATGATGGCAGTATAGGCAGAATTCTAGACCCCACTTCTGCCACCAAGATTACCATCCCCTGTTGTTTAATCAGACCTAAGCTAGGTACTGCTTGCAGATGGAATTGATGCTGACCCAGACCTAACCCAGGTGGGCCCAGTATAATCACTCGAGTCTCTAAAGGCAGAGAACGTTCTCTGGCTGGAATCAGAGATGGCGTGACTGAGGAGACTTGAAGAGGTTCAAAGTGTAAGAAGGGTTCAACCCATCGCTGCTGGCTCTGAAGATGCAGGAAGGAATTCACAAGCCAAGCAATGCAGGCAGCATCTGGAAGCTGAGACGAACCCAACAAGGATAGGAGGACCTCAGTCCTACAGTGCACACAACTGAATTCTGCCCACAGCCCAAATGAGCTGGGAGTGGATTCCTCCCCAAAGCAAAGAACACAGCCTCACTCCTGTCTTTGTTTCAGCCTGTGACAGTCAAAGCAAGCCGCTCTGCTGGTGGACTCCTGACCTACAGAACGGTGAGCGCAAGGGTGTTACTTTAAACCACAGAGCTTGGAGGAATTTGTTACAGCAGCATAGAAAATTAATACTTTAAAAAAATTATACTCTTTGTTCCCAGATAAACACCATCTTACTAAGCGATCTGCATATACCGAAAAGGGCTAACACAGTAAGCTTCCCAAATTATACTCCTTGTTCCCAGATAAACACCATCTTACTAAGCGATCTGCATATACCGAAAAGGGCTAACACAGTAAGCTTCCCACTTCTTCGCATTCTACTTTTTATTCACTAACTAAAGACCAGTAATGCGAATCAATGAAGTGAACTGTGTTTTCCTAATATAATTATGATTCTGTACTGCTGATCCAATGCGTATGTATTTTACTTGTCAGAGCCTAAGAGGGGGTATCATTTTATTCAACAATGATTTTGGAGAGGCTCCTTGTGTTTATTAGTGAGCTTGTCTGAGTGTTGCACTCCAGGCAGTTAATTCAAGAGAATAATCTAATAAGGCAAACAGTACCCGCAGTATTCAATTACAAATACCAGCAGTTTTGATTTGGGGGGAAAAAAACAGCTCACAAACTAGTCTGTTGAATCACGATTATTCTGGCAGTTAAAAAGCCTTCACATGGATTTTAGCGGCTCATTTACCTAGTTCTCTTTTTCTTTCTCCTTCAAACTCCAGGAATTGCTCTAAAGAGGTGACTGTAGGTGCAAAAGCCTTGTTATGAAAGTTCCAAGGTTTAAGCCAGTGTTAAGTACTGAATATTATTATTATTATTTATTATTAAGACCTTGATCAATTGAGTTTCTTCTCCTCATTTGGCTATTTCTGACATTTAATGATTCCAGGGCAATTCCTTCTCTACTCTTAAATTTTCCTTCGGCCAATTTTCCACTTTGTGACCCTCCTTGAACTTTCCTGATTTTCTTTCACTATCCTTCCCATCCCTTTCTTCTCTGCCTCTGTCTTCCTTCCATTCTGAACCCCTGCACACAGGCATGATTTCATTAGACCTATCCTACCTGAAATATAGAGTGGTACAAAGTGGTGGGCAGAAGGTTTATTCATTGTAGCATAAGTTTTAATAACATATGAATGGAAAGAGTCCAAATATCCACTAATAGACACTTGGTCAATAACTTATGGTATACCATATCTACAAAACTGAGTACCACACAGCTGTAAAACAAAAAAGGGGGGGGAGCTCTCTCTTATGCTCTTTTCAGGTACCCAACAGATTAAAAGAAGATTGTCTTTATAGAGTGTTTTGACTAATGAATTGACTAACTAATGAATTTGACTAACACCTAATGAATTAAAGGATCTAGACAAGAATTATCAAGTGGCAGCCAGGTGTTTTGTGTTCCCAACTGTGAATTAATCTTGTATTCACCACTCTTCAATGAATTTGAATCTCATAAATCTTCCAGATCTAAATACCAATTTCCAGGAAATCCTGGGGATATGTGGACTTTTGAAACACCATCAGCGTGATATAATCATTTAAATTCAGACTCTGAGGAGCTCTACAAAATAAGGATCATTATATTAAATAATTTAAGTGGAAAGGGGGTAGAGAGACTACATCAGCAGAGATAGCAGACACCCGCCTCTGCCAGGAGAGAGTAGCCCCGTTCTTCCCAAGACCTCTCCTTACAACTGACAAACCCTGGATATAACAGAATAAGCATCAGAAGTCCCTGAAAGGTCAAAGCAAGAAGATGGATGGCCTAGAGATCTCAGGAATAGAGGGCTGACCCAGAGGAGAGTTCTCAGGGTTTCTTTCTTTCACTTCTACGGACAGGATGCTGCAGAAATCTCCAACCTGGAACTGCCAACAGGAATAGACCAAAAACAAACAAGCAAACAAAAAACCTCCAATGAAAACCTGTCTCCCCCTAGCCAAAAGTGTTACAGGGAAAAATGGCCTAATAATAGAACAATGTTTTGGCAATAACAGCCCTATTCAAACTGAACACTGGTGATAAAATCGCTCTCCCCTACTCCACCCCCTCGGTTTCAGCCTGGCCTTCTAGTTTATCAGCTGCTCCATAGAAGCAGGGTTTGAGCCC
The DNA here is from genome assembly GCF_002007445.2 of Ailuropoda melanoleuca. Lineage (NCBI taxonomy): Eukaryota > Metazoa > Chordata > Mammalia > Carnivora > Ursidae > Ailuropoda > Ailuropoda melanoleuca. The sequence continues at coordinate 52,278,404 of NC_048230.1, read as the reverse complement.
TGATTATACTTCGTGTAGTATTAACTGGCCAACAGGGAAGTTTATCTTCCATCTCCTGCCTACAGGAGAAGTATGGGCTCCAATTCTACCGGTGGTGTTAGAAGGCTAAAGTAAGAGGTGGTCTTCCCTTTTCCATGTTGAGGATGCAGGCAGCTGGGATCAGATCAAATTCCCCTGGCAGGGTAGTGTCAAGGGGATCCACTTGATCTTCTGTCTCCCTCCTGGTGGAATCCGGTGATGCTCCTATGACGGTGACTGGGTAGTATTATTCGGGCTGAATGGGGAGGGGATCCTTCTGGAGGAAGCAATTCGGCAGTGCGCTAAATCGCTATCCTCACCCATAGCAACTAGACTTAAAGAAGCTATACAAGGTCAGGCTAGTGACCATTAGGCTTCACCCCTGCCCCGTATCAGCAGGACCCCCATGGGGAGCTGAGCCTATACCCTGATCTGGCATCCATCAAGCAGGAATAGTGGTGCAAGGTGGGGTGAGGTACTGGATAACCTGCTTTCTTTCTCCATGTCAGTGGGTCCCCAGGGAAGCTAAACCTCCATAGGACTCAGCATCAGTGAGGCAGAATGAGGCAGTGGGAGGTTAGATTACTTGGCACTCCACATCTCTCCTTTCCCTACCCTGCTGTCAGCAAGGTCTAGTGAGAAGCTGATCTTACAACCCCATGTGGAAGCAACTAAGCTGAAGGAGTTTGGGTACTAAACTTAACCCATCTGCAATGAGCCTGTGATCCGATGCCCCACTTCTGCTAGGATGTTGGCAAGATCCAGCGGGAAGCTGAACACACACTTCCACATATACCTTGTACTACACCTTATGGAGAGACTGTCTGCTAACAGTAGAATATTAAACAGGATTTAGTCTCATCAAAAAACTTAAGGATACAATTGAAAACCACCAATCATACCAAGAAAATAACAGCATGAAATTGAAAATCAGCTAGTGCCAATACCAGTAGGAGTCAGATGCTGGATTATTTTTAACAAATGAATGGAAAAAGTCCGACTATCCAGTCAAAGAAATCTCTGGGAGATGATCATTTCACTAGAAAATTATACTGAACATTTAAAGAAGTATCAACATGAGTTCTGTACAGTCTCTTTCAAACAACAGAAGAGGAGGAAGCATTTTTCAACTCATTTTATGAGGCTAGAATTACCTGGATACCAAAAACAGAACAAAAATCCTCAAAATTTTGGCAAAAGGAATTAAGCAACAGATAAAATGGGATTTATTCCAAGTACGCAAGGCTGGTTCAACATCTGAAAATCTATCAAGCTGGGATTTTAAAATTTTCAGTTAAATTTCATTAATAGTTATAGAGCTATGTAAATTATCTATATCCTATTAGGTGGGATATCCTAATTTGTGCTTTATGATGAATTGGTCCATTTCACCTAAAATCTTACTACACTCTCCTATTCCCTTATCTATACAATTATTATAGAATCTGTAGTGAGATCACTCATTTCATGCTTGATACTGGTAATTTGTGTCTCTTCACTTTTTACCTTTGTCAATTTTGCCAAATTGACATAGGAGATCAATGACAAATCAATCCCCCCCTCACCCCCAAAGGACCTACTTTTGTTCCATTGACTTTGTTCTTTTAATTTTATTTCTACTATTTCTTGCAATTGTTTTGGACTTATTTTTATCTTGTTTTTCTAGTTTCTTCACTTAGAAACTTCATTATTAACCTGAGACTTCTCTTTACTAAGAGAAACATTTTAGTACTATAGTTTTCCCTCTCAGCACTGCTTTAGCTGCATCCAACATATCTTGATAAGTTCCATTTTATTCGATATCTTTTTCAAAAATTCTTGATAGATCCATGGATTGATCTGTTGGTTAGATAGTGGGTGTCCTATTTGGGATCATTAACATAAATGTATACTAAAGAAATATTCAGTGCAGGTGAATTCACTTCAAGCATAGCTCGAACCTGGTGGTAAGCAATGAGATGACATACGTCAACTACTGCTCAATGGAAATAAACTCCACACCAACAAGAAAGTGAAATATTAGACTCAGTATGTTGAGTAAATGTAGTTTTTAATTAAATTCATAGTACACTATAGCCCTCACATATCCCATGAGGAGATGGACATATTGTGATCACACTGGATGTTAAAGTTTGAAATAATATAAAGTAGCAAGTAAAATAGAGAAACTAAACGTTATTTGATCCACCAAAGTTATAGCTAAAACCTCAGCCTGTAATTCCTATTTATGACCTCCTCCATCTAACCAATAAATTTAACACTGTTTTTTGTTTTATTTATCCCTAACCAGAACTGGGTGGTTTTCATGAAGGGGGAAAATAACAGTTAAACCAATTAAATGGTGTTAATATTTCTTAAATATTCTGGTTTCATCTTAACTTCTTTTCATTTGATGGTTTGTAGTTAGATAAATGGTTTCTAAATACTGCATGTAGTAACAACTTTTTCAAAAAGTAGGAGGTTTAAAAGTAGGTTAAAAGCTTCATAAAATAGAATGACATTTTAAGTTATTTTCCTTTCAGATAATACCTTAATCATCATGGTACTAGGGATTTTCTGTTTTGATAGAAACACAATTTTTGGCAGATAGTGTTAATACAAAGAATGAGATATAACACCTTCTAAAAGTTATATTTACCAGTTTATATTTTTGGCTTTTAATTTATTATACTGCAGATAGTGTAAAAAGAAAAAAAACTCTTTAAAAGTAACAATCAAATTTCTTTACTTAATGTGGTGTTAAGATCCAAATGGAAGTGAATTTAATACAAGGCTGTCTGACCATAAGATACTATGATGTGGAGAAACAAGGCTCTACGATAACTCTAGTAAATTAAAGCATTTGCAGACTTTAGGACATTGTGTTATAGCTTAGTTTAATTTTACTTCAAAAGACCATTAGGGGTGGTGTAGAAAGCTGATCTTTATGAGTTGTTTTATGAATAGGACATAAATACATGAGAAAAAGTCTAAGCTTTAAGTGCTGTGTGGACATATTTAAATAAAAGCAAGAGAAATCTTAGTTTACTTTGGTTTGTTTTGTTGATCTCCTGTGTCATCTGAATATATGAGATTTCACAGAGTTATAACAAGCCTTAAATTCAAATGTGTGAGGTATTCTTGTTTATCACACACTGATGCTGTAAGCTTCTAAAATAAAGCAAATTTATGCATTAGTCTTTGAAAATGAAAACCTACATTCAAATGTCCTGTACAATTTTACCTTGAGTATATTTTAAAGGAAATCATGTTTAGTAGAAGTCATTTCCTGCGTAGGAAAGAGGATGCTGAAATAATTATAATACAGCTCAAGTGCCAAAGATACAGAATACTAGAGAAAGAAGGTGATAGAAATGGAAAAATGAGATTGAATAGACTGGCTTGTCAGAATCCTCCTAGGAGAAGGTAAATTCAAACTATAGTTATTTCCTGATTATTTGGAGACAGGCATCCAATTTATATATTACATGGGCCAGGCTGAGAGTGGGGAGGGTCGCTGGTAAATTGCTTTGGGTGAAAGCCCACTCACCAGTCCTTTTATCTAGCAAAATCACATTAATATGAAAGCAATAAAGCTCAGTAGAAGAATAAAGGAAAGTCTATAATCTTGGAGAGAAGAATGAATGAGGTGGAACGTTAAGGGACATGCTAAGTTAAAGGCAGATCTGATCGGGCAGAGAAAGGAGCAGGCTATATCCTGATTAAATGTATTCCATATAAACCACTGGTCCATTTTATAAGCATCACAAAGACATGCATGCATTCTTTACAAGGCTTCATCTATATAAGCTGACCACTTACATAAATGATTTTTCAGGCTAGATGTTGGTTTTATCTTGTAAAAGATACATGTATTAATTCATCTGATGGGTATTAAGCATGTATTGTATGCCATCTGTTCAATGCAGTATGAATAGAACAATGAAGACAAAAATTGGTGGCTTTTAGCTGGTAGGGGGAAACAGTAGTAAATTGTGTAGCGTATTAGAAAGTGGTAGATACTGAGGAGAAAAGTAAATCAGGAAAGGTGAATTGGAAGTTTTGGGGGTGAGGAAAGGTAGCAAATTTACATAGAGGACCAGTGCTGATTTCCATGAGAAGTGACCTTTGAAGTGCTGGGGGATGAGAGGGAGGGGATATCCATACATGGACCTGCTGCAGAACACATATGGAATGTTCCAGAACAACAAGGGGGGCATGCTATGGCTGGAACAGAGTGAGATCAAGGGAAGGGATGATAAGTAGTGTGACATGCGGTCATGAAAATGCCATGGGCCTTCTTTGGGCTTGGCTCTCTTTCTGCATGATCCAGGAAGCCTCTGGATGGTTTTAATCGTAGGGCTGACGTGATGGGATTTAGGCGATGCCTCTGGCTACTGTGCTGAGCACAGGCCCTGAATGGCAGAGTTAGATCATTATGGAAGTACGGACACTAGTTGTGCCTTTTACAAGAAATTTCTGTAGCCTCCTTGGGCCTCCTCAGTTTCCTCACTTACAAATTAGGGTTAGTAGTACCTACTTCAGAGAGTTGGTGTGTGAATGAAATGGAATATTCTATGTAAAATACATAGAATCGTGCCTTGTACATATTATGTGGTCACCAATTAGATGTCAGTATGGATCCTGGCTTCAGCCACTGGGAATCTGGAGTCACCATTTAGCAGATTGGAGAGAGCAGTTTAGGAGGCAGGAGGCTCTGTTATAGGAACTCTGTTTTGACTTGATTTTGAGATGCCTTTTACTTCTCCAAATGGAGAGCTTGCGTGAGCAGCTGGACATAGATGTCAGCCCATATAGAAGCCTTAACCCAGTTCATTAGATTATGGATATATACATGATAATTCCCAGCATGGTTCCCATACTTAGCATTGGTTTATGTACATTTCTGCTAGGCTGTTCCCTTAGCTGACATTTTTATATTAAAATCTTTTCGATTTAAAAAAAAAAGGTCACATTTAGCGCAAAATACAGTAGAAGAATCGCCACCTCCAAACCAACCACACAAAGCAGTGAAGAGGGCCGGCGGCACCTGCAGCTGCTGGCCAAGTTCCAGTTGCTTTAGGAATTTGATATGTTCTTCATGTAAGGGCCACGTTTACCATCTTCTGTACCCTGCAATTTTGAGCATGTGTCATCCGTCTTCCTAGCCTGGTACTTGAACTTACTTTCCATTAACCGAAATATTTCCATTTCTAGAGTCATTAGCCTGGGGGTTAATGGTGGCTTCTGCACATTTCCTTGTGTGGGCCGCAACTGGGGGATCCTTAATATTCGTTGAGTGGTGAATGAGAAAAGTTTCTGGTCTCTGTCCCACTCTCTGTCCCTTCTCTGCCCGTAGCTAGTAGATGTAGAAATGGAAGTAGTTAAAACGCGCTGCATGTCTCTTACATCTCACGGGCTGTGCTGTACGTTCTCCGTACTCATGTAAGGAAACTGAGTCCAGTAGAACTTAGAATCTTGTGTGTAGTCACACTGCTAGGGAATAATGGAGTTGAGACCAAGCCTCCTGACGGCCTCACCCATGCGGCGGACCCCACCCTGCCTGCATCTGCCTGCCCTGCCCTGAAGCTTCTCTCTCTCATTCCTACTCCCCAACCATCTCTTCCAGAAGGGATGAAAGAATACTGAAAAGCTGGCAAAACTTAGTTTTCTCTACTTCTGGGCTGCTTTTACAGTGCTGCAACAAGGAGCCATGGCTGGCTCAAGAAACCGATCAGGGAGAATATGGGATAAAACTAACAGCAGACTGAGGTCTGCGGATTATCTGTGGATTTTAGCTCCCTGGTCTCTCCATTCAATAGAACGTTCTTTCTAGTGGCCAGAAGTAAAGAGATTGCGTAAAGCTCTATAATTCCCTCTTAAAAAACAACTGATTTGTCTCTTGGACTTCACAAACTATTACCTCTCTCAGGAATCAAACCCCTAAAGATGAGGATTGGAAACAAGAATTGGAAACGTGAAAAACACCGACACAAACCTAATCCACTTGGGGAAAAAAAGTGACAACTTTTTCTTTCCTTTGGATCAAGTTAACGGTGTATATTTTTATCTGGAGCTAAGTCTTATTACCAGTATTTGGAGGCAGGGCGTCAGGAGGTTTAAAATATCTTCAGGAGTGGGAAACACCGTTTTTTCTTATCAGGGTCACTTGAAATTATTTACTAAATGATTTAGCTTAGCTCCTTTCAGAAAGAGAGAAACAAAAGATGTGCAATCCTTTGGCTGGTGTCACTGATAAAATACTCAGTGCACCAGACAACATGTATTTCGTGCATCCACAGTGAAGAGCAATTCTCTTGCCTTGAATGTCAGGGTGACCACTGGGATTTGCATCAAATTAATGTGAAGAACAAAGTCTGATATTCAGAGTTAACTATTTCTGAGAAATACGTGTGATAGTGACTAATATTGTTAATTATATTATGTGCATTAGTTTGCATGGATGGATGGGTGGACAGGTGGCTGGGTGGATAGGTAGATGCTACTTTGGATTCTAGAACTGAAGAATCATTTTGGTTACTTTATTTTCTTTTATATGAAAGGTTTTATTATTGCATAAACTTTAGCAAATATAGACCTGTACAAAGATGAAGATATCACCTTTAAAAAGATATCTGTCTTTTTTCCGCCCTTGGTTACCGGCATGCAAAACCACATCCCATTTTCTAGAACCTCTCCCTTTGAAGATTTTGGTAGGAGGAAGGCTCTACCACCTTCAGAAGCCTAAAGGGAAAAATACACACCCACACATACACACACACACACACACACACACACACACACACATATATGTATTTCCCCCCTTCCCGGGTGCTAAGTTATGGGCATGTGACTTAGGCCCATGCAACTGGAGACTCCCTCTTGGGCTGCTGAATTTTGAACACTTGATGCAAAAGTGGCAGGACCTTTGCAATTCCTTCAGTCCTTTCTCAGGAGTTGGCAGCCAAAGGGAGTCCAGTGGCCATGATGTCCTTCTGCAGCAGTGACAGTAGGACCCAGGAGCAGCATGCTGACAAGGCTCTTTCTGCAGCTTGGCCTTGGGTACTACTGTTTACCAGCTCCTGCCCCTTTCAGGTGCTGTCCCCCGACTTCTCATCACTCTTGTAAGGCAGCCAGCACCCCACCTATACCTACCTTCTACTTAAATAACCAAGAGATGGTTCCTATAGCTTACAACTCAGAACCTAACTGATAAAGCATTTGTAGGTATTTACTTTAAAACTATTTTTTGAGGGGCACCCGGGTGGCACAGTCGGTTAAATGTCAGACTCTTGGTGTTGGCTCAGATCGGGATTTCAGGGTCATGAGATTGAGTCCCAAGTTGGGCTTTGCAGGAAGTCTGCTTGAGATTTTCTCTCCCTCTTCCTTTGCCCCTCCTGCTCATGTTCTCTTTCTCTCTCTCTCTATAAAAAAAAAATCCTTTAAAAAAATAAATAAAACTATTTTTGATTGTCAAAATAATCCATGCTAACTTGTAGAAAAGAAGAAAATATCTAACCAAAAAAGTGCACCCCCCCCAAAAAAAAAAGTCCAACTGTAATTTCACCATCCAGGGACAATTGATTCTAACATTTTGGTGTATATTCTTCCCATATTATATTTCATATACAAAAATAAGATATCTACTAGTCTATTGCTTGCTTTTTGCTCAACAGTATGTAATCAAAAACATCCAAAAGTGTTGTTCTTTTCCTTAAGAAGAGAAGGAAGGTGGGATTTATTGTGAAAACCTGATTTTAACTGAGGTTCAATATCTTTTTTTTTTTTTTGCTTTATTGAAGTATCCTTAAGAGACAAAAATTGTATATTACCATGTATTCCTATAGATGCACAGGTGCATCCATCTACATGTCAGTGGTTTTTTATTGGGAGGGATTTTGCTGCTAGGGGACAGTTGGCAATGTCTGCAACCATTTTTCCTTGCTGCAGCTGGTGGTGATGTTACTGACATCGGTGAGGAGAGATCAGGGATGCTGCCAAATGTTCTGTAATGTACAGGATGGCCCCACAAGAGAATTATCTGGCTCCAAATGACAGCACAAAAATTGATAAGTGTATACACATAAATTTACTAATTCCTTATTGTTGGACGCTTATTCAGTTTCCAAACGTTCAGTATTAGGATGGGTGCTATTGTGAATACCCTGTGCACATACACACATCTTTGCACACATTTCTCAGTATTCCCTTTCGGTAAATATCTAGAAGTGGAACTGCCAAGACAATAGAAATAATGATTTTTAGAGCTCTTTATAAACACGCCAAGATTACCTTCCCAAAGAACATCCCACTTAATCCTCTGATCATCAGTTGGGTATCCTGTCATTTCCAGATCTTCACCAAAAGTTAGCATGGCTAGTTTTTTGTTTTGTTATTTTTGAAATAAATGACTATTTTCTGGCCAAAAATATAATATAATTTTATGTATTTTATTACTGGAAAAATTAAAATAATAGTTAAAAATTGGCTTCCTCCACTTTAATTATAATCCTGCTTAGTTATAATGACATTGGTTTTTGATTTCAAATAGTTTTTTTTTAATGTTTAAGAACTATACATTGGTGTTGACCATTTGTCAAATGATCTTGTGTATGAATTAATCTCTCTTTCTCTGAATCAGTGTTAAAACTCTGTGACCTTGAGCAAGTTACCAAATCTCTCAAGGACTGTGTGAGGTCTGCACAGGTAAAGAGATAAAGGGAAAGTGGTGATTGAATTTAGAGTTAATTTTCTCAGTTCAGGTACCTGGGAGAAGTTGGAAGGAGCCAAGTAGTGGGCAGTCAGACTGAGTTTGCCTGGGCCGTAAAGCATTCTTCTTTTGATCTGTTTCGGCAGCCTCGAGTCCATCTTAGGAGCAGCCTGAATCTAACCAGACCAGCTGAAGGTAAGAAGCAAAAAGTGTTGTTGGCTCTGGATTCATGGTGGTTATTGCTGCCTGGTGCACATTGCAGAGGAGTGAGTGCCATCCATGTGTCCCCTCCTGGTGCCAGGTGGCCTTCCCCACATTCTTTTCCACTCTAAAATCCACATGCTTTTTTCCTTACTTCCCCAGATGGAATGGATCCATTCATATGCAGGACACACAGAGACTTCTTGGAGTCCCATTTTGTGTATACTACTCCATAGTCAGTGTCCCCACTTTCTGATAAGTGTGTAGCTCTTTGCCTTGTATCTAGTGTTGTTACTGGTTTTTCAATATCCCATTGGGCATTTCAGTGGGATCTGAGAGAAGAGGTGGATGTTAGTGTTCAAATACCACTCCAGAGTCTCATTATTTGGCTTAGTTCATCCCTTTGTGGGTTTCTCTTTTCTCCTTTTAGGGTTACTGTGGATTTATTTTCGTGTTTGTTACAGACATCTTATTGAACTCTGTTTAAGCTTTTTAAAAGGATTATTTTGGTTATTTCATTCTTGACTTTCTAGAAACCACCCCTCAAAGTACTAAGGCTCATGTCCTCTCTTCCTGTTTGGTTTTAATTGGCTATATAGATTCAGTTTCTTGTTCCAACTATTTATCTTTAAGAAGGAGAGATCTATAACAAAATTCTGTTTAACACCTAGAATATTTCAGTTGCTCTGGGGTTTACCCAGTAACATTTGAACAAGGTTTCTTCTTTTTTATTGTTGTTCTAACTAGTGCATTCTTGGGAATAAGACATCAGTAATCATATCCCAGCAGCAAATTGCCCAAGTAGCACGTAATGTTTTTATGAACGAGGAACACAATATGTGGGTCACTACAAAGGATGGTTTTGTCCTACATGGGCATTTCTTGACAACACACCTGGACTCTCAAAACATGAAAAATGTTGGTGTTCCTTGTAGTTTGACCAAGTCCAGAATCCTGTAAATATTCACTTAATATCTTAATTGTGGGCTAATCTTTTTCTATTTTCATATGTTAATATGGGAATAAAAGACTATGTTAATGAACAATCCCTATGGCATGTTTTGTACCTCAAGTGTTTTCATTTCTTGAGACGATCTTTATGGTATATAGATCTTTGTATTTTTGTAGCAGGATGATGACAATGAGAGACAACATGTATTGAATACATATGGTTCAGTTAGTTATTGCTGTGCAACTAAACACCTCAATATTTACTGGATTAGATACTAAATTGAATTAAAGACAGAAGTCTGTGGGTTGGTTAGGAAGTTCTAAGGATTAGGGTTAGACGTGGCCGGTTTTGGACGGCTGGCTCATTCGTGTGCTTGTATAGCCTGTTCAATGTAAGCCAACTACAGGCTAATGGACGCCATGGCTGGGATCGCCTCCTCTCTCTTCTGTGCAGTCTCTCATTATCTACCAGGGTAGATTGGGCTAATTTTCGTGGTGGAGGCATGGTTCCAAGAGACAACAAAAACATTCAGGGCTTCTTGAGGCTTAGGCTTGGAACTAGTAAACCATTACTTCTGCCACATTCTTTTAGCCAAAGCAAGTCAAAAGGCCATGGCTTTTGATTCACAGAGTGGAGAAATAGCCTCCACCTCTTGATGGAAAGAGCTACAAAGTCCAGCAGGGATGGGGATGTGTAGTAAACTGAGGCCATTCATGTAGTCATTTTTACCATAACATACTATGTGTCAGGCCCCATGTTGAATACTACAGATATGTTTCATTTAATTACCAAAATATATAAAGTCCATGTAATATTAGTATTCCTATGTGATGATAAATAGCATGTAGGTATGGGTGGGAAAGAAATGGAATAGTACCTACTTTCTTCACCCAGTGTGAAGAAACAGTCTTCGTAGGAAATAGAAAGGGAGCTCTTCACTTTTATTTCCATACTGTGTATTTCTACACCAGAGAGAAGATAAGTGGGGAGTGAAAGCAACTTTCATGATGGGAAGTTTTCTATCAGATGGTTAAGTGTGTGTTAGAAACTTACAGTGCAGTGAATTGGTTGGAACTATGAGTTTTTATTTCAAAATTTGTAACAATATTTCAGTATAATTTTGGAACAGACTAACATGAGGACTGTTTGTCAGATTCCATCTATTTAGAATCATAGAAACATCTTTAAAATAGACCTTAGCTTTGGCTAACCCTCTCCTCCAGAACACTTCACTGAGTCAAGCTCACTGCCTGGTGATTCTAAGTGTCTTGTGGCCAGACAGCTCTTGCTGGGATTGTTAATGAGTGCTTTCTTATGTCGAGGCAAAATCTGCCTTAATTCTATTCATTGGTCAACTCCATGATCATCTTATCTGGAAGAGCATATCCCCATCATTTGCTCTTCCCTTGTGTTATTTTTTTTTCCCACTGTACTTTTCATTTCCTTTATTGTGTTCATTTTGGTTTATTTGTATATTTCCCCCACCAGAATATGGACTCCATAAGGGTCAGGGACTTGATTTTGTTCACTGCTGTATTTCAAGAGCCTAGAATAGGGCCTAGCACATAGTAGGCATTCAAGAAAACTTGCTGACCAAATGAATGCCCCTTTTCAATTCTTTATTTCTTGCTATATATCACTCTTCAATGTGTGTGGTGGGTGAGAATGCTGACTTCCGTGTATTTAACAAAATTTCTGAAAATGTTGAAAAAGATAGTTATATAAGGAACAATATGGAAGGTGAGAAGCTCCTATCACTGAGATATTAGGTAAAATCAACATTAGATGGGTCATTATTCAAAGTTATGAATCTCCTACTTGAAGCTATATGTCCCTGTAATTTGAAATAAATGGCATCTAGATCAGATAAAGCATGGTTAAAGTTAGTATACCGTATGTATAAAGAAGGAATGAAGCAATGTAAAGGAGTAATGGGCAATCATGAAATTAACAGAATAAGAACATTCACAAAAGGAAATGTCAGAAATACCCATCCCAGGGAGAGGATGGGGACATCTTTGTGTCTAAGAGAAGCTGTGTCTCTATTATGGAAATATATGAACCATCAGACTTTGTGAGCCATTAAACATGCAAATGGATATTTATCAACTCCACTTATTCTGGTGCTACAAAACTGAATAACCCTCTGATCATTTCGCTTTTGTCACAGCTTGCCTACAGGGAAAGAATGTGCAGTCAAGCTGATGCTAGTATCCTGTTTACTTGATCATTTTATTCCTCGTTTGAATTCAATAACTGCCACTCTGGCAAAGCCCATCAGTCCCTTTGAGCTTTATTAGTATGATTTGGTATCCCCAAGTCAGATCAGTTCCAGGACAGTGACATGAACATATATTTGAGCTTGGAAGGCTGAGAGACAGGTCCTGGACTGGGTTGAATTCACCAGTCCAACAGCCAAGTAGCCCAACCCAGTCGGAGGTACTAACCCTTCTGCTGGGCATGCAATGCTTTGAATGTCTACATTATTCAGCTCAGGAATCACTTTATACGTGTTCCCAAAGTAAACCTTTGGGATAGTTCCATCCAGAAGCCTGACTTTTCCCCCTCCAAAACAAACACATGTAAAAAAAAAAGTGATTGAAAAACAGCACAGAGTGTGTACCTTAGTCCCAGGATATCCCCCAAATTTACTTCCAAAAAATGTCTGATATATTCATGAGAGGGGTCATGAATATTTCTCTCTGATTTTTCTCTGTATTTCTGTTTAGGATGGAATATTCCTTGGAATTTAGAAGTGCTATTTCCCAATTAGTGAACTTATTAATGCATACTTATTATCTGTACCTAGGATCCTTCATGATGTGAAATCTGACTCCCAACCCCTTCATGTGCAGAGTCTCACTGCAAACATCCTTTTGTTTCTTCCTTTCTTTCTCTTGTATTAAGTGACACAAAAGAGTTGTGATCTGCTCTGGGGAAATGAACACACATTACTTGCTTGATGCAGTGCACAAGCTTAAAGTTTAATGGATTCTTCAAGAAAGACCAGTTTGCAGCCAGAATTCTTTTTATCCTACAATGGTGACAGGGAAAGAGGAGCCAGGGAGTTTCAACAGTGAAGAATAAGAAATATGGGAACTTTTTCAAAGGGTAAGATGATGTACAAGTTCTAAAAATACTCCATTTGCATTTAAAATATGCCCTTCTAGTCTACAAAGAATACAATTTTTTGTTAGATTTTAGATAATTATACTGACATACTGCTGCTTTTAAAAGTCACTGGCCATCTATTATTTAGAAGAAAATAGAATAGATTTAGGTGTAAAACATGCTTGAGTGTATTCAACATAGTGAGAAATATTAGTCATTTTTTTTCCTAAGGCTTTGAGTTGAATAATAACAGGACACTAAGCTATTTTTATAGCTTACTTAAAAATTAGTATTTCTAGTGCTGAAGTCAAGAGGTTTTTTTTTCCCCCACTAATTCTGGTCTGCCCTTATTGTACAACTAGTTCCAGTACAGTTAAACTTATAGTTTCTTTACTTGTATACATATCAGTGTAAAGCTAAACCAATAAATAAAGAAGCAAATAATAACATAATCAGTTATTCGTGTGCTTAGTATGGCTAAAAGCTGTGGGTGAAAAAACAAAAAAAATAAATTATGATCATCATGTTTGAGAAGCTTGTAATTCAATTGTTCCTAGAAAAGCTTGGGCTTTGGATTCCATAGGAAGGGTTGAAGGGGGATGAGATTGGGTTCTATCATTCACTGGTAGGTGGCTTGATCTTCACGGGTAATAGGATCTCTGAAGACTAGTTTTCCTCTTCGAAATAGGGTTTCCATATTTGTTAAGGTTGAATAAATGAATATTTAAGAATCTGGTTGAGGTTCTGGCATATATAATCACTCAAAAATATGAGTAATGACCTATTATCTACTTACCTTTCCATCCATTTATGAATCCAACAGACATATAGACTGTTTTAGGTCCTGGGGATACAAAGATGAATTGTCCCCTTTCCTCAATGGATCTACAACAGAATGAGGGAAACCAAAAACATTGTTGATAGGATAAATTTTCACTGACATAAATGCACATTCATAAAGTTTAGTCTATTTCCTGTTTCATACGTCTGTCTTGGAATGATGAGGAAAAATAAAGGAATGATAAAAATAGAAACTAATTGCTTATTGTGTTATTTGGCAAATGCTGGTGATATCTGATCTCAAATATTATCTTAAATACTAATGAAAAACAAATCACCATGAAGTGCATTTCAAACTCCTGTTTTACAAACTAGGAAATGGAAGCTTATCAATCAGAAAAACAGACTCCTGCAACTGGAGCATGAACACCGTTGTCTTTGACAGCAATGCTGTGAAACTTATCATTGTGTGACAGTCACTGAATTTTAGAGAAGTTAATGAAAGCATGGAGAAGTATGCCATGGACATAATTCCATCATCTTTTATTGGCATATCCTAGGTAAGACACTAGGCTAACAGCTCTCCAAGGCAGCAGTAGACAGCTATGACCTCACATTCCTAGCCCAGTCCCCACCTTCTTCTGCTAGGTTCACTTTTTCAGGCTCTAACCACATGGTCCCTGTGGAAGCTACCATATTGTTACATGACTCTGTTATCCTGATCATATGAACTCTTTCAAGTGTGACGTTGACCTAAGGCAAATAAGTCTCATAAGATTTTTGAAGTTAAGAGCCAGTCAGTTGAGGTGACTAGAGCTGTACTGTTATTTAGGGCTCTTAATTACAATTGACATGAATCCAACTTACTCTGGCTTTAACAGTAAAAGGAATCCATAGTCACACGTAAGTGAAAGTTCCAAAGTAGAATTAGTTTCATGGTAGGGATGACTAAGAAATTCAGAAGATTGCCCAGAACCCAGTATTCCCCATCTCTGTTCTGCTCCATGGTATAATCTTCATCTTCTAACTCCATTGATTAGAGCCCCACAACGTCCAGATCTTTTCCTTTTGATACCAAATGGTATAGCAATCCCAACTTCATACTCTTATACCATACAATCCAGGGAAATAGAGAATCTTCTACTGGTCCCTAATTATTATTTGGTGTTCATTCTCTATGCCCATGCGATAATTTGTATATGGATGGTCATAGCAGAATTATTCATAACAAAATGTGGAAACAACCCAAGTACCCATCAACTGATGAATGGATAAACAAATGTAGTATTGTCATGCAACTAAACACTATTAATAAAAAGCAATGGTACATGCAACATAGATGTACTAACACTGTGTTAAGTGAAAAAAGACCACATGTGGTATGATTCCATTTATGTGATGTCCACATGAGGCAAAGCTATAGAGACTGAAAGTAGATTAGTAGTTACCTAGGACTGGTGGGGGTCGGGGGGTGGAGGGAAGATGGGGAGTTACTGCTGGCAGGCACAAGGTTTCTCTTTAGGGTAATGAAAATGTTCTAAAATTAGATTATGGTGATAGTCACAACCCTGTAAACATACTAAAAACCATTGCACACTTTAAGGTGTTTTATACTATGTCAGTTTTATCTCAATAAAGCTGTTTTTCGAAAGGAAGAGGAGAGCGAGAAGTACTTATAACCCTAGTAATGAAGCAACGAGAACCCCAACAGGAGATACCCCTGGGAAGCAGCAGACTCAGATTTGATCCAGGTCTTCTGCCTGGCCTCAGTGTCTGTGTTTCAGCTGGGTTTTTTTTTCTAAGCCACAGAATCCAGCTGACTAATGTAACCTTCCCTTCCTACAAAAGGAAACACATCAAAGCATTTGTTAGAAAGCTACTTGATAGTTCACAGAATTGAATTGCTGAAAAGGCAGACCTCAGGAGAGAAAAGAATCTGTAAGATCAGGGGACCTTAGTCATGGGATCACATGGTTGATTTCTTTTCAGGGCTGCCCCCAACTCCGTCCTGTCCCAGCAATATAGGACTGTCTTGTGGACCTTGTTTGGATTCCTTGTCTACCCTGTAAGGGAGTATGGATCCACATGGAATAATGGGTGGGGTCTTTACCAAAGGAAAGAAAAATAACTCCTCCAGTATGCTCAGTCTTTAATAAATCCCCACCTTCCCTACACAGCTTTACAGCTTTTGCTCTTTGAGCCCTAGAATAGCCATGTTTGTAAAAAAAAAAAAAAAAAATTAAAAATCAGGCAAGTCAACTGGTGGGCTGAAATCATCAAGATTTGATCATGCTTGTGTAGTAACATAGACATAGCCTCAGAACCATTATGTGGAACGTGATAATACTTGTGCATGTAAGTTTACCTGGGGTGGGGAACATGCTAACACATCTTGAAAGCTTCCTAATTTTCGTACTCTTTGATTAATAGAGTCCCGAATTCAGGCAGTAAGGCGTGTCTGCAATTTCCGATTTCCCACTATCCCGTGCAGCCGAAAGCACTAACACCAGGGATGGCATTATGTAAAAATCACCTTGGCAGATTGAGGTAAGTGAAGCTGGTCCAGAGCAGAGCGAGCTGGACAGATTCACTAGCAGTCACATCCTGAAACTGCAAAGCAAAGGCACATCAAAATTAAATAAATCCTTTAAAAAGTCTGATCTCACCACTCTGTTTTTTCAATCCTAAGACCAGACAGTCTTTAAATAAAATGAACTAGTTGGTGAGATCTTGCTGCTTTTAGAATTCAGAGATTTAAACCTGGAAATAATTGCTATGTTTTGGTGACCTTGAATACACATTTGAAATCATTTTCTATGTCAGATTGGTATCGCAAAAGGTCTGTACAAGTCAAAGTACATTTAAAGTACACTATAGGCACTGCCAATAAAAATAATTTGATTTACATAAGTATTTTTATCCTCTAATTGAATTAGTTCATAAATACTTATTTGACTTTGGTCCATTTTCTCCATATACTTCACATGTTCCCCTTCCTTTCTTATCTTTCTCTTTCCATTGTCTTTTCCCATTCTTTATTTACTCACTCATTTAACAAATATTTATGTATAAGACACTATTCTGGTCACTGGAAATAAAACAGAGATGAACCTATCCATAATCTCTGTTCCCGTGAGTGTATAGTTGGAAGGAGAAAGACATTAACCAGATAATCAAATGCACACATTTATGGATACATAATTATAACAAAGTAGTTTGTTGTAAAAATGTAATTCGGGCTACCTGATCTAGGCTGCAGAACCAGGAGGTCTGTTTGAGGAAGTAACTTGTTTGCTGAGTCCTGAAGTATGAAGAGGAGTAAGTAGGCAAGTGGGATGCTTGCATCTGTGAGTGGAGATGGAAAGGCATTGCAGATAGAGGGAACAGCATGTACTAAGAGGCTGATGCCAAAGAGAGCAAGCTTTGGGGGGAAAAAAAAAGAGTGGACAAAAATGAATTTGGGAAGGGAGGCCAGAGGAGCAGAGGGCATGAGAGCACTAGCAAGCCCTGGAAGATTTTAAACAGGGAAGGAAAAAGATCAGAGCTACATTTTAAAAAGATCTCTCTAACTACATGGTGAAGAATATTTTGAAAGAACATGGGAGCGAATGCAAAGCAATTTGGTGGCTACAGCATTATGCCAGGTGACAGGTGACAGGGGTTTGGGCTTCCATTTGCCTCCACTCTAAATCTGTTTGGTCAATTTGCTTAAATGTTTAGCACTTTATTTTCCTTATCTGTAAAATGGGAATAAAAATAATACTTCTGCAGTAAAGCGTCTCTGAAGACTGAGATACAAGTTATGTGAAGTGTTTACCATGCACATAGTTCTATTAAGTCTTTTATCACTATAAAATATTACCTTTTTGGGGGCGCCTGGGTCGCACAGTCATTAAGCGACTGCCTTCGGCTCAGGACATGATCCCTGCGTTCTGGGATCGAGCCCCACATCATGCTCCTCCACTAGGAGCCTGCTTCTTCCTCTCCCACTCCCCCTGCTTGTGTTCCCTCTCTCACTGGCTGTCTCTGTCAAATAAATAAAATTTTTAAAAAATCTTTAAAATATTACCTTTTTTTTAAATCTCTGGCAATATTCCTTGTTCTGAAGTCTACTTTGATATTATAGTGATTTGATCAGTGTATACATAGTCTATCTTATTTCTGTTTTTTTTTTTAATTTCTCTTATTGGTCTTCATGTTTAGACTGAGTTCCCTGTCAATTTCTGTCTGGTTCTCTCCAACTCAGTATCTGTGGTTTGAAAATTCCCTCCAGATAAGAAAGTCAAGACAATCAGAGAGCTCACCTCCTTTGTTTTTTCCTCTCATGGGTCGCAGTCCTCCACTGCCTGTTGTCCAGTTGTATGAAACAGTAGCTATATTTTGTCCAGTTCTAGCAGGAGGTTGAGTCCTCTCCTTGTTACCCCATTGCATCGGGAAATGGAAGTGATGTGGCAGAGATCTGAGTGATGATGTGTCTTCTAGTTTAACTCAATTATAACCAGTATTTTTTACTTCGAATTTCTACAAAATCTCTTGAGTACCTACTAATAGCTAAAAATATAATTAAAGTTATCTTCTAAGTAGTTTAGTTTCTAATCCCATCCAGTACCATGCATTTGATATTGACATGACATTCTCAAAATGGCTTCAGAATTCTGAAACTTCTTAACATCATAAAACAAAATGGTTATTCTGGTAGAAAAAATATCCCATAAAACCCTTAAAGTAGAATGTTATGGAGTGTTTAAAAAGTTAATGTGTGGGCCCCAAATATATAAAATTGATGTCGGAGGGGCCATCAAAATCTACTTAGAAGATATTAAGTTATTTACAAAGCACTTTATTAAAACCACTTGCTACTCGATGCTTAATAACCTAGTCCCTCAAATATTATATATCATGAAAATTAATGTCAATGAAAATAGTACGTAGTATGCAGTCTTTCCCTGTTTTTATTTTATTCTATTTCAGTAACTCCTTGAGATAGGTTCAAAATCCTTGGTTGTAGCATGGCCAGAGAGAGCAATTTAAGCAGTGGTCTTAAAAAATAGCCCACATCCCCAGCTAATTCATGTTGGCGTGCCAGAGATGGAGACCTGCTGTCTGTCTGCCAGTTGAGTTTCCCCAGGCAGAACGGGCAGATCACTGTGATTTGTACAACATGCGTTTACTTATCCTGACTTAGATGAGCCATGGGCGGTTCTCAGGACTCTAATGAGCACATAGCCTCAGTAAAACTGCTTTCTTTTCCACCTAAATCCATACTCTTGTAATTGCATGCTTGTTCAGGGGGATAAATTCTTGCCAAACCATTCCAGTTCTCTCCTCAAAATGGAACCGACGAGCTCTCATGTCGTTCTGTCCTTGATTAGTATGTATTTCGTAGTGATGTAGTTGGATGAATCTAAGGAGAGGACCCCACGAGCAAAGCAGGTGGAAACAGCAAATGGTGGGAGTTGGTTTCTCTTGGCCAAGCCTTGCCTATGCTCCTGACAGAGCTCACCCTGGTGTCCACAAAGTTGCGGATGCCATTGGGCCATCTTCCTTCTTAATTCATGCCTATCAAATAAACGTGAGAATTCTTCAGGTTTGGCTTGATGACCAGAGAAATTCAACAAAGCTGAGTCTATTTGTTTTCCTGTGGCTGTCAGAACAAAGTTCCACAAACAGGTGGCTTAAAACAGCATAAGTCTGTTTTGTCATAGTTCTGGAGGAGAGAGGTCTAATCATTGTGTCGGCAGGATTGTGCCCTCCGAGGGCTCTAGGTGAGGATGCTTCCTTGCCCCTTCCAGCCGCTGTGGCTGCAGCCTTCTTTGGTGTGGCCCTGTTTGCATCTGCACAACTTCCTGACTCCATTACTGTGTGTTGTTCTGTATGTATCCATCTCTATGTTGCTTTCCCTCTTCTTAAGGGGACAGCAGTCTAATTGGGTTAAGGATCCACTCTATTCCTGTATGGCCTCATCTTAACTACTTACATTGTAATGACCTTATTTCCAAATAAGATAAACACTTTGAAGTTCTAGGGGTTAGGAGCTCAACGTACCTTTTCTGGCAACGCAGTTCAACCTGTATCACGTGTAGAATCTTCCAAACTCGAATATCTGTCCCTATCATCATCTTTCTCTTTTAAAGTTTTTTCCTCCCAAAATGCAAATGTTAACTATCATCCTATGTACATAAGCATGCATCTACCTATAAACTCCTATTGTTCTCATGGTGTTATATCCAGTTTCACTTTTTCCTTACCTGTTCAGTGTGGGTTGCTAGACAGACAATCTCAAGGAATTCTACCTTTTCAAAGAGATGTTTCATTCATAACTAACCATAGTTCTTAATTTCCCTTTCTTCTTTTTCTCCTCTTCTGTTTTCTCTCTTTGGGAGCTTAGTTTTTATTTTTCTGTCATTGATCCATGTTCAGGTATTTCCTTCATTTCTCCAGAGCCGTTTTCCAGTGAGACTGTACCTTTTAAATGTGTGCCTGTCCAACACTTTGGAGGCAGATAAAACTAGAATTAGTGTGTTCATGATAAAGATAAGGTCTTTCCCAAGGCTGTTTTATAACGTCTTTTCTAGGAAAGAAATCAGAAACTATCCAGCCTGAGATTACTATTCACGTTCTAACTTAAACGCAAATCCTTTCTTCCTCCAGCGCTGAAAATCTTATTTCTACTCCCCTGAAGCCCAAAATAACGTCTACAGTATCTGGAAGACACTCTGCAGTGGAATGAAGACGAGATAGTATGAGCATACAAACATTTCTTTTTTTGTGTAGAGTCTCCGTTTTGGCCTTTTGCTTTGTGTTTTTGTGGGCATTTTGTTTTGTTTTGTTTTGTCAGTGAATGATACATGGCCGTGGGAAATGGAGTCCCAGGATTAAATAGGGTNTCTCCGTTTTGGCCTTTTGCTTTGTGTTTTTGTGGGCATTTTGTTTTGTTTTGTTTTGTTTTGTCAGTGAATGATACATGGCCGTGGGAAATGGAGTCCCAGGATTAAATAGGGTAAGCCAGAACTGAAGCTTTTACCAGGAGGAAATTTCTGTTGGAGGAGAGGTCTCTAGCAGGGCTTCAAACCTCATGGGGAACAGTATCAAAGTGTGAAGGGGGAGCAGAATTAACTGATTGCGTTCCTTTCTTCTCTGGTTATTGCTTTTTGACTCTCATTTTTCCCCCACGACCCCTGATAAACACCCTACAGTGGCTACAGGTTTCATTGTAAGTACAATCCAGAAATGCAAGAGTGATCTGGCGCTTCTGTCTAACCCCCTGTCAGCCCCCTGCACTCCTGCTCATTGGCTGCCACCGCCCAGTGTCCGTTCTGCTCTCCTTGAAGTCCCCCACTTCTCTCTTTCTGTCTGCCTTTATCCTTCCATTCAGGAGCCAAAACCCCTCTTCCTTGAGATTTGTACGGCGTAGGTCAATATCACCCCTCCACCCCCACCCCAGCCATCAACTGCATTGTTTTCCAACCACATTGCCTTTGTGTTTCCCTTCCAGTACAAGCCATCCAGAGCCAAGGCCTTGTGTGACCCATGAATTG
Source organism: Ailuropoda melanoleuca (assembly GCF_002007445.2). Taxonomy (NCBI): domain Eukaryota; kingdom Metazoa; phylum Chordata; class Mammalia; order Carnivora; family Ursidae; genus Ailuropoda; species Ailuropoda melanoleuca. The sequence goes on along the minus strand of NC_048230.1, from coordinate 52,257,115 downwards.
CTGTATTGTCTCAGCTCTGAGCTGAATGTGTCTTACTGGATGGGTTCTCAAAAAGAGATATGTTTTTTGAAAACTTCCATGTGTGTTCCCCCTTTCTCCTTCCTGTGCTGATGGGGAAGTTGGCAGCGCGCACCCAGGTGTGAGCAGCAGAGCACAATTAAAATTTTCCGGGTAAGAATTGGAGTACAGTTATTCTTTACTTTGCTTTACCTCGAACTTAGACTATGAAAAAGGCCAGGGAAAAAGAATGACAGACCTCTGCCCAGACCTGGAGTGAGACACGTGTGGCTAGGATGCAGAGTTGAAAGAGGTTCTTACCCGCCCCCCCCAACCCCGGGGCTGCGGAAGTGATGCCTCTAGGGTTGAGCGACCCTGACAGTGAGGCCCTCCTTAAATTGTGTGCCCTGCTGCCCCTTGTGCTTCTAGCTTTGAACCCACCTATGTCTTCACTCAGGGTTCTTTGGGAGCTTAAAACATCTTCCTACATGGTGTCAGGTTTCGGAAGAGAGTTGCCTGATAAAAATAGAGACAGCCTCGTTAAATTTGACTTTCAAATAAACAACAATTATTGTTTTTAGTATGAATATGTCCTGAATATTGCATGGGACATGGTTATGCTAAAAATGTTTTTGGTGTTTATTGAAAATTCAGATTTAACCACACGTCCTCTATTTTTATTTGTGAAATCGGACCAGGCCTACCCGGAGGTTTTCTGGGGGGAGTACTCACCTGACAGTCGTGTTGCGGCAGATTCCACACTAATCTCATGGAGGGGAGGTCTCATCTGTCCCATGAAGTAGCATTTAAATAATGAAATGCCGGTTTGAGAGTCTCAGAACTCATTGCTACACTGTTATCACCTTTCTAGCCCTCTCATTTTTCTGTGCAATGAGAACATATCAGATCAAGTAAACATTACCACTCAAAGCATTCATAAAATATTGAACATTTAATTTGAGTTTCTCAAAGCAGCTAAGCCTGCTTTAACTGTTTGAAAGTGTTGTATATTTACTAATAACCGATTTGCAAGGGGTCTGTGCTGTACAGTCCAGGAGACAGGAATGAACAGCCCCCTTCTCCACTACATTCTTCCCAAGGGGGTTAAAACTACACCAGATATGCAGCTTGTTAATACAGCCCCCTTTCACACAGACTGTGTTTCGGTCCCTGGAAAAAGAACAATGCCTTTTTGGCTTGAAAGAGAGGATTTCAGTTGGAAAAAGATACTTTCTTCATTTTCTTCTTTGACTCTCACCTTACTGAACCTTTCTCAGAGCCAAAAATGATCCTGTGAAGGTGGAGGAATCCAATTCAGCAATCAGGTAGGAAGATGCACCCAGGGTAATGGAATATCTGCGAGAAGAATTATCGATGATAGGAAAAGGGAAGGCATGTATCAAAAGACAACGTGTTAACAAAATCTAAATAACAGAAGCAATAATCTAGTATCTCGAGTTTAAGAACTAAAACCACTGGTTATCATCATAGGATGAACAAAGTAACACATTTATAAGGAAGATAGAAATGTCTTAGATATATCGTCATCTGTCTGGTACCTATCTGAATGCTACAGAGATGGTTGTAGTGCCAGGCAGGATATTACACAATTATAGTGGTTTCAAACCTTGCTGAAATATCAAACTGAACGGATATATTGAGGTAAACTCTCTTGAGCTCTAGATCCAGAAATCTTCCTAAGGAATTCTGATAGGACACATTAGGGGATAGAGCCACACTTATTTATTTGCTGATTCAACAAAATACCAGAACACTTATTAGGTACCAAAGCTATTCTAGTGGTTTGTTTTGTTTGTTTGTTTTTTCCAGGTTCCAGCTCTCATAAACTTATATTCTAGTAGGGAGAGCAAAAAAAAATAAACAAGCAAAACAAAAACTAAATAAGTAAGATGTCAAATAGTGATACATGCTATGAAGGAAAATAAAACAGTAAGAAGGGAGAGTGTGCCTTGTGGAAGCAGGTGGATGCTATCTTAAATGTAGTGATAACGAAAAGCTCGAAAATGAGACCATAAAAAGAGCAATTCACACTCAGAACATTCTCTACACTGCAGGAGTGGATTGCAGGAAGGTTCATGGAAAAGCAGGAAGGCCAGTGTGGCTGGGAAGGCAGTGAGCAAGGAAAAGAATGAGTGATGATGTCTGAGAGGCAGCCATGGATCAGACACCAAGACGGTCATGTCATGATAGGATCTTACTCTTCAGCCACTGAAGGGTTTACAGCAGGGAAGTTAGATGATCAGATTTTTATTTTGAAGTCTTCCTTTGGTCATGCAAAGTAGGATACCAGGTACGTGCTGATGCAGTTGTCCAGGTGTGTAATGAGGGTAGCTTGTACCAAGGTGGTAAGAAGTGGTTGGATTTGGGATGCCTGGGTGGCTCAGTTGGTTAAGTGTCTGCCCTCAGCTCAGGTCATGATCTCAGGGGTCCTGGAATCACCTCCCATACCAGGCTCCTTGCTCAGCGGGGAGCCTGCTTCTCACTCTGCCTGCTGCTCCCCTGCTTGTGCTCTCTCTGACAAATAAATAAAATTAAAAAAAATGGTTGGATTCAAGACATGTTTTTCAAAGTCAAGACTCAGTAGAATTTACTTATTAATTGGGTGTGGGTTAGAAGAGACAGGCAAGATTCCAAAATGACTTTGAATCTTTGGCATGAAAACTTGATCAGTGGAATTACCAGTTACTAATTTGGTGAACACTCTGGAAGTAGCAAGTGTGAATGTTGAGATTTGGAGTTACTTTTGGAAATGAGAAGTTGGAAATGCCTCTTAGACAACCAAGGGAAGATGTGAAATAGGTAGTTGAATCATTGAGAGTCAGTTTTAAGGGAAGATTTCAAGACTGGAGATATAAAATTCGGGAATCATCAACAAATAGGTAGTATTTAAGCCATGAGTTTAGTTGAATCACTAAGATCAAGACTCGCAGTGGCAAAAAGATCCAAAATTTTAAGGTAAGTTAGATGAGACCGTTTCGATGTTACTGTTTCTCAAGAGATACTATTTGTATTTTGGGTTGAATAATACTTCGCCATGCAAAACAGATGTAAGGATTCTAGGATGTTTAACATGCCTAGATTCACCCACTAAACCCCAGTGCCACCTCCCAGTCACTGTGACAGTAACTATCCCCCACATATTTACGAACTGCTCCAGAGGTGCATTCTGGTAGAAAACCCTTGACTATATAGTTATTGAAATCACTAACTGCCTTCCAGTGTCTACTCATTTATAACATTTTGTTGTAGGGACTATGAGTTTCAAATACATTTGGATTAGAAAAGTATGTATTATGCAGGGTTACAGTATCAGGGGATATGAAAATTTGTGTGCCAACAATCTCTTAGGGCCAAGAAAATAGAGCAAGCTCAAAACAGCAGTCAATCTACTTTTACCATTTTGCCACTTAACCAGAATTAACCGATAAATTGATTCCCATAATGTCCTTTGTATAACATTCCAAGCATAATGAATGCTGGATCAAGACACTAATTTTGGTAATGTAGCACCCTTCTTAGCACCCCACCCCCACCCTGGAATTATATGCTCAGCTCTTTTTGTTCCCAAATTTGTTTATGTAAATTGTCCACAATATTGAAAATGTACTTTTTAATTTGAGATTGCAAACACACAAAATAGATGTTTATTGTGCACCATTTTCAAAATCACTGTTTTGTGTGAGCATTCCTTCATTCCTGGGGTGATGGTAATGTGTATCTTTGGCTAAATCGCATCATCTAGTATGTGCTCTTTTGGGGAAGGTTTCTTTCACTCAATGTGATGTTTTTGCGATNGGTGTGCAGTGGTATTTCATTATGGGTTTTATTTGCATCTCCCCGACAAGTGCTGATGTTAAGTACTGTTTCCAATGCTTACTGGTCGTTTCTATACCTTTTTTTTTTTTATGAAGAGTCTGTTCAAAAACTTTTCCCACAGAAATCTCTTCAGCTATTTAAATATGAGCTGCTATAATAAATTTGCCTTAGAGTAGTTACTCAGCCAATATTGGGGAAAGTTTGCATATGTAATTCACAGTAGTCTGGGAGAGAGTTACTATGGTGTGTTTGAAAATAATTATATATAATTTCATACGTACTTTTTTCTCTATTGACTAAATTAGGTTGGTTTTCAGTAAATATTAATTAGCATACTTCTAGAGAATAATATTGATATTAGTCGATACATATAATTTTTATGGATTTTAATGGTGAAAAGATAATAGAAACCCCAAATCACTAATTATAATGTCCTCTTTAAGTACATTAGACTGTTAAAATATTTCATTTTTCTTCTACTGATATAATTGAATTTTGTTTAAGAAACAATACCCAGCATAGTTTGTTCTGATAGAATACTTTAAGTCCGATTTGGTTTGCTTCATTCACCAACTAAAAATAGATATGAACAGGGATGGTGAAAATCTCATGCGAAAGCCATTTTACAATAAACACATAGCTGGGTATGTTCCTGAGCGGGTATATTATACTTTTAATTATAGAGAAGAGAGACTGAAAAAGAATGTCAAGAAACCTGTCTCTACAGATCCGTAAATGGCCTTCTGCCCCTAAGAACCTAAGGTAACACATAAAACACATGTTTGGAAAAGAAACCAGAATCAAGTCTGTTCATCCTCCTGGAACAAATAAACGTAGTCTCTAAATTTGGATTTTCAGCGGTCATCGGAGATTTTTATTTCTATAAGTCAATTTTTTAACCTTACCCAGAAGATAATGTTAACATAATCCAAAGGAATAAGGGACAAAACGAGGTATTCAACTTAAACTTTGGTCAGCAACCATTTATCCCCAAGCCCTTCCAGACAATAAAATAGCAATTTGTAAAATCATGTGTTTCAGCAACAGGTTCATNAGGTTCAAATATTAAAAAAAAAAAAAAAAAGTATTTTCGTAATCCTCCTGGACAGTCTGGCACCTCCTGTCAGCTGCCTCAGGCACACAGTTTGAACAAAATGACTCACGACAACTCCAAACAGTTCCCCACTCTACATAATAACACCATTTTGCAACTGGCATTTTCTGTAGTAAATATACCTTGGAACAGTTAACTCGTTAGTGTGGAGGGAAGGCCGTGCCGTGCCTGGCAGTCAAAGGGAAGGCTCCTTGCAGTAGGAGATCTGAAGTCTTTTAGGAGGCTTATAATCAGTATCCTAACATGGACTGAAAGCGGCTTATGCTGAGGCAAATAAAATGCATTGTTGGTGGTTTGGTTTGTTTTCATGTGTTCCGTTGCAGTTGTTGGTAGAGGACAGAGCTGACCTTGATTTTCCTAAAAATGATAGGGTGAAATTCAGAGAAATAATGTAATGATATAGTTACAGAACAGAGGAGTTCTACAGCCTAGAGCTGATAAACTATTATAATGAACTTAGGACACTTTAATGTCATTTTTTTCTAGTGTATTTAAGAGTTGATGTTTGGCCATCAGTTCAACTATGGGTTTATGAGAAACTGCATTGCTTCGTTCTCTTTCCTGTCGTACCGTGAGACACACCCATGCCCAGTGGGTAAAGTCGTTCATTTACCAAGTCAGAATGGAGGAGAGATGTAACTTTCTTTTTTTTTTTTTAAGATTTTTTATTTATTCATTCGACAGAGATAGAGACAGCCAACGAGAGAGGGAACACAAGCAGGGGGAGTGGGAGAGGAAGAAGCAGGCTCACAGCGGAGGAGCCTGATGTGGGGCTCGATCCCCCAACGCTGGGATCACGCCCTGAGCCGAAGGCAGACGCTTAACCGCTGTGCCACCCAGGCGCCCCCGAGATGTAACTTTCTATATTGTTTTCTTAGATTTAAAATTCTGTTTTGAGGCCTCTTCCTGCCAGATTGTAGAAACTGAATTTCCAACAATTCAGGGTTCCGCAATTCCTTGTCGCACTCACTGGAGTTTTCCCAGTGCGAGGAGTTGGCGACTTTGCTTCTTCAGTCAGTATCTCCACTCCACATTGAAATACGACTAAGCAGCACCCTTCTTCAGTTTAAGGATTGATGGTATCAATTGCCCCGTTTTCCCTTTGTATCAAATTCTATGTCCATCATCACTGAGTTGACCAAACCTATCATTTTTCATCCAAAGTGTGCTCTGGGGTTAACCAGCCCTATATATTTTCTAACATGCTTCTTCTTAAATTCTGATGGGCATGTGAATCCCCTTGGTAGACTCGGATTCAGTAATTATGGGGTGGGGCAGAATTCCTGCATTTCTAACAAGCTCCCAGATGATACTCATTTGGATTGCGGCCCCGTTGGAGCAGTAATATTAAAACCCATGTATAAACAGGAAACTTCCTTTTATTTGTTTTCGGCCTCATTATAAACCTCTTTCTTTGGACTTCTTAATTAACCCGTCTCTATTCCTCTATATAAGCCATTCAATATTTTTTAATAGATTATAACTCTTGCATTTATTTTCGTCATTACGAGCTGAAAGCATCCCTACTTTAAGGAATGCATTTTTAAATCTGATTTACCATGCTTCATGATGTCTTTTGGCAGACAGTAGAGCATCGCACTTAGGCAAGATGAACAGATTCAAGCGTAGACTCTACCGTACTCGAAATACGTCCTTGAGTCAAATTTACTTCTTGAGTCCTTTTCCGTCTTCTACTTATTGGAAGTGACCTCTGCCCTACTTACCCCACAGCCTTGTGAGGTTATGAAGGGGAATAGTAGGTACATGGATGTGCTTTTTAAAAAAAGTGCCATGGCATCGTTCTTAGTGCTGCTCTCTGGTAGCTGGCGGCCGTCCATTTCCAGCCATTTTCATTGCTCCTACTGTCATTTCCAGCGTGTTGGAAATCTTGCTCAGGAAAATACCCGAGCTACGTCCTCCTTTGTGACTTCAAACAGCCACCACTGATATCTTATTTAAATGAGCTCCAGTTTGTGTAGACAGCCCAATAAATAGTTTATTTATTCTGAATCCTTCCTCTGGGAATTTTCTTTGGAACTACAGCCCCACATCATTTCAGAGGGAGCAAGGCAAACATCAGCTGCGGAAAGGCGCTGCATTTTTTATGTACAGCTTACGAACACTGCATCTGGCATGTATAGAAACACATCTGTCCGTGCAACTGTCAAAGTTGGGTCATGCCCTTTACGTGCAGAAATAGCTTCACTGACGTAGGATGCGTGAGGCACTGCCTGGTGTTCTCAGGGCTTGGGAAACATAGCCACAAATGCTCTTTCTTTGGCAGTATCTGCCTTCTGATTGATACCATCAATCCTTAAGTCTTTTGGACTTCTTTCTATATGAAAGGAAAGCACATGTAGGGTCGTGGATGCTGATTTCCGAGTCCGTTATTGTTGCTTGTATCTGATAAGCCACACTTATAAAGCCAGGCCAAGCAGATAAATCATCAAAGCAACAACAAGCGTGCAGATACACTCTCTTCTGCCTGCCACATCAGAGAGTGGCCCAGCGAAAGCCCTTCTGATGGTCTGGTTCCGTTTTAAAAGTACCACTTCTCTCAGCCCCATTAGAAGACAGAGATGAGAAAATGTCATCTGATCCAGAAACTAGAGTTACAGCTACATTTTTTTTTTTATCCAGAGTGAAGAGGGAGGAGGGCCTCTGGGGCGGGGGTTCAGTTACACAGAGAATAGTCTTTTCCAGCACTACTTGCCCTCCAGCTGTAGCAGGCAATGCCTTGGGCAAGGCAAGACAGCTGGCTCACTGCTGCCACCACTGCCTCTTTGCAGGCAACCCCGGCATCCTTCCTTCTGGATCCGGGAAGTCACAAACTCCCCAGGATTCACAAAACATTCCTTATAAGCTTTTATCAATGTCTTTAGTTATGTGGTAACACCCCTGCCATTGATCTCTTATTGCTCTCCAACTATGATCTATGCAGGTAGATTTAGATTTCACACTTTCCTTTGTAATATGAGTCCTGTGCGTTCTTAATTTGTGCATTGATTTGTTCAAAGAATATTCTTTGAGAGCCAATATTCCTGTATTTACTAATAGCATTAGTATAGATGCTGAACATAGGAAGATGAAGAAAACAGACAGGATACCCGCCTAGAGCAGCAGGCCTTGTATTATACATCCTGGGGGCACTCAGCCCTCCCTCCAGGGTGGTATTTTCAGGCAGAGCTGACCACTTCTTTTCTCTGGACCAGGCATAAAGTTGTGAGTGTTCCATTTGAGGCCCAGCCTGTATCTAGTCTCATTCTGTAGGTACGTAGGCTCATTCAAGCCTCTCCCTGTTTCTTGAAGATACTTTCAACCCTTTCCCTACCTGATGATCTAACAGGACTGTGGGAACTCTGGAGTGCAAAACTGATTGTGCAAGTAACCCCAGGGACCTTTAGAAGACAAAGGTCAGGTGTGGATCAAGGCGGTCTCCTTCCCCACCCCTTTGTCCATGGCAGACATGGGTAATCGTTTAGTGTACGCCTTCCCAGTGAACTTTAGCACTGTCTTTGATCTGTGCTCAACATACTGTTCCAGACAGTCAAATAAATTAGTCAGTACTGACTCAAAAGATGAAATCTATTTGTTTATCCTTGTTTGGAATGTGCTGTGTCTACTCCTGCTCCTTGGATGTGCCCACTGGCTTGCATCCAGAACTAAGTGTTCATGATGCCCATAGATGCAAAGCCCCATCCGATCGCTCAGGTCTTACTCATTTGGAGCCACCAGCAGCTGCACCTGTTGGGATCATGTTTGGGTTAATCTAGTCTCCATAAACTCCATCCGTCGCCTCAACTTTCAGAATCCCCCAGTCCTTCTAAACAGTGGTCCTACACTCAAACCCAAGAATCTCCAGCCTCCATCACTTACAGGGTGCTAGCTGGCCAAACAAATGCCACCAAATTAGTTCGATTGTTGTTTATATCACAGTTAATGCAGGTTGATGAGATGTGTTCGGGGGAGGGCATCTACTCCATAGAATCACTGAGACCTAAGCCCTTCAACCAAAGAGAATTACTTTCCAGCATCTCAGGGTCAACTGCCAGATCCCCTCCACTAAGCCAATAATGAAAGAGAAGGAATGTGGGAATCACGCATGTTATTTCTTAAGGTTGAGGTTTGAAAGTGGCTGTATCATGTCTATGACGTTCCACTCACTTAACTGCAGGGGATGCTAAGAAGTCTAATAATTAGACTAAAGCAAGCAGGCTATGCTTGGTGATGAATAAACCCACAGGTCCTTGACACAAGTTTCCCATTTGTAGAAATTCTAACACAGCTGCATCAAGGTAAAAACAGCTCGAGTAATCATCTAGGGAGATTGCCTCCATGGAGTGACCCAGAATCCAGGATGCTTTCATCCTGTGGTTTTACCTGATGGTCTCCATGATTACCCCCAAAGGGAAAGAGAACATAAAGTTATTCACCAGGTTTGCTCTCAAACTGAGAAGCAACACACATCACTTTGCCCATAGCTTTTGGCTATAGTCATGTGACCCCACCTAACTGCATAGGGGCTTGGAAGGAAGTCTTCCCATGTACCCAGGAAGGAGAGGAGACCAGGCATGGTGGTCCCTAGCCATCTCTGCCACGTGTGGTCCCAGTGTGTCCATAGGAGGAGGTGGAAGTGGAACGTGGTAAACACACAGCGTTGCCCCAACCATGAGGCATTCCTCTTCTCCTCTCAGAATGTCCTAGAAGACCTTGGGTGCTCTCTCACTCAAATATAAGTTTACTAAGCATGAAGTGCTGATTAGAAAGTAATTAGAATGTAATTTCTTTCAGAAACTGGTGTTATATGATTTTTCAAAAAGTGGTTTAACATTAAAGCATACCCTGGTTTCAGATACTGCAGTTTGCGTCACATGTCAAAAATGAGAGAACTCTAACTTAATAGTCATAAGCCAACAAGGGCTTTTATTAGCTCACATAGTTGCAAGATGTTGGCATGACTGGGTCCAGGTGCATACATGATATCATCAAGAATCTGTGCCTTCCCCTCTTCCAGCCCATCTTCCATTGGCAGTCTTTGTTCTTAAAATAGGCTGTTCTCAAGTTGTGGCAAAACAGCTACCAGCAGCTCCAGGCAGACCCCCGGGGAAAGAGAGTACACGTGTCCCAGTGATTAAAATGAAAGTCAAGGAGAGGTGTTCACTGGACTGTGTTGGGGTAGTTGTCCATTCATTTAACCAATTCAGGGGGATAATGGAATTGGCTAGGTTTGAAATCAGGGTTTATGTCATTTCCATTTAAGCTGCAAAATCAAGATGGGAGATGAGGAGTTTCCCCAAAGGAAAACCTGATTGTTGTTACCAGAAAACAGAACTAAAAATGCCCACACCATTTTCCACTGTGTGATACAGACAGAAGAANCAAAAGACAACGTGTTAACAAAATCTAAATAACAGAAGCAATAATCTAGTATCTCGAGTTTAAGAACTAAAACCACTGGTTATCATCATAGGATGAACAAAGTAACACATTTATAAGGAAGATAGAAATGTCTTAGATATATCGTCGTCTGTCTGGTACCTATCTGAATGCTACAGAGATGGTTGTAGTGCCAGGCAGGATATTACACAATTATAGTGGTTTCAAACCTTGCTGAAATATCAAACTGAACGGATATATTGAGGTAAACTCTCTTGAGCTCTAGATCCAGAAATCTTCCTAAGGAATTCTGATAGGACACATTAGGGGATAGAGCCACACTTATTTATTTGCTGATTCAACAAAATACCAGAACACTTATTAGGTACCAAAGCTATTCTAGTGGTTTGTTTTGTTTGTTTGTTTTTTCCAGGTTCCAGCTCTCATAAACTTATATTCTAGTAGGGAGAGCAAAAAAAAATAAACAAGCAAAACAAAAACTAAATAAGTAAGATGTCAAATAGTGATACATGCTATGAAGGAAAATAAAACAGTAAGAAGGGAGAGTGTGCCTTGTGGAAGCAGGTGGATGCTATCTTAAATGTAGTGATAACGAAAAGCTCGAAAATGAGACCATAAAAAGAGCAATTCACACTCAGAACATTCTCTACACTGCAGGAGTGGATTGCAGGAAGGTTCATGGAAAAGCAGGAAGGCCAGTGTGGCTGGGAAGGCAGTGAGCAAGGAAAAGAATGAGTGATGATGTCTGAGAGGCAGCCATGGATCAGACACCAAGACGGTCATGTCATGATAGGATCTTACTCTTCAGCCACTGAAGGGTTTACAGCAGGGAAGTTAGATGATCAGATTTTTATTTTGAAGTCTTCCTTTGGTCATGCAAAGTAGGATACCAGGTACGTGCTGATGCAGTTGTCCAGGTGTGTAATGAGGGTAGCTTGTACCAAGGTGGTAAGAAGTGGTTGGATTTGGGATGCCTGGGTGGCTCAGTTGGTTAAGTGTCTGCCCTCAGCTCAGGTCATGATCTCAGGGGTCCTGGAATCACCTCCCATACCAGGCTCCTTGCTCAGCGGGGAGCCTGCTTCTCACTCTGCCTGCTGCTCCCCTGCTTGTGCTCTCTCTGACAAATAAATAAAATTAAAAAAAATGGTTGGATTCAAGACATGTTTTTCAAAGTCAAGACTCAGTAGAATTTACTTATTAATTGGGTGTGGGTTAGAAGAGACAGGCAAGATTCCAAAATGACTTTGAATCTTTGGCATGAAAACTTGATCAGTGGAATTACCAGTTACTAATTTGGTGAACACTCTGGAAGTAGCAAGTGTGAATGTTGAGATTTGGAGTTACTTTTGGAAATGAGAAGTTGGAAATGCCTCTTAGACAACCAAGGGAAGATGTGAAATAGGTAGTTGAATCATTGAGAGTCAGTTTTAAGGGAAGATTTCAAGACTGGAGATATAAAATTCGGGAATCATCAACAAATAGGTAGTATTTAAGCCATGAGTTTAGTTGAATCACTAAGATCAAGACTCGCAGTGGCAAAAAGATCCAAAATTTTAAGGTAAGTTAGATGAGACCGTTTCGATGTTACTGTTTCTCAAGAGATACTATTTGTATTTTGGGTTGAATAATACTTCGCCATGCAAAACAGATGTAAGGATTCTAGGATGTTTAACATGCCTAGATTCACCCACTAAACCCCAGTGCCACCTCCCAGTCACTGTGACAGTAACTATCCCCCACATATTTACGAACTGCTCCAGAGGTGCATTCTGGTTAGAAAACCCTTGACTATATAGTTATTGAAATCACTAACTGCCTTCCAGTGTCTACTCATTTATAACATTTTGTTGTAGGGACTATGAGTTTCAAATACATTTGGATTAGAAAAGTATGTATTATGCAGGGTTACAGTATCAGGGGATATGAAAATTTGTGTGCCAACAATCTCTTAGGGCCAAGAAAATAGAGCAAGCTCAAAACAGCAGTCAATCTACTTTTACCATTTTGCCACTTAACCAGAATTAACCGATAAATTGATTCCCATAATGTCCTTTGTATAACATTCCAAGCATAATGAATGCTGGATCAAGACACTAATTTTGGTAATGTAGCACCCTTCTTAGCACCCCACCCCCACCCTGGAATTATATGCTCAGCTCTTTTTGTTCCCAAATTTGTTTATGTAAATTGTCCACAATATTGAAAATGTACTTTTTAATTTGAGATTGCAAACACACAAAATAGATGTTTATTGTGCACCATTTTCAAAATCACTGTTTTGTGTGAGCATTCCTTCATTCCTGGGGTGATGGTAATGTGTATCTTTGGCTAAATCGCATCATCTAGTATGTGCTCTTTTGGGGAAGGTTTCTTTCACTCAATGTGATGTTTTTGCGATTTATGGGTGAAGTTTTAAGATTAAGTTTATCTGTAGTTGATGACTCCTTATTGCTGAGTAGTACTCATTGTGTGTATAAACCACAATTTCTTTATCCATTCTCCTGTCGCTGGACATCTAAGTTTTTTCCAGTTTGGAGTTATTATGAATAAACCTGCTGTAAGCACTTCTGTACATTTTTCTCTGTGAACATATATTTTCATTTCTCTTGGGAAAACACCCAGTTGAATTGTTGGTCCACACGATAGGTATATATTTACTTTTATAAGAAACAACCAGAGTCTTTTCCAAAATGATTGTATTATTTTGCATCTCCACCTAAAACCGAAAATTCTAATTGTTCCACAGCCTTACCAACACTTGGTTATCAGTATTTTCAATTTTAGCCATTTTGTTGGTGTGCAGTGGTATTTCATTATGGGTTTTATTTGCATCTCCCCGACAAGTGCTGATGTTAAGTACTGTTTCCAATGCTTACTGGTCGTTTCTATACCTTTTTTTTTTTATGAAGAGTCTGTTCAAAGACTTTTCCCACAGAAATCTCTTCAGCTATTTAAATATGAGCTGCTATAATAAATTTGCCTTAGAGTAGTTACTCAGCCAATATTGGGGAAAGTTTGCATATGTAATTCACAGTAGTCTGGGAGAGAGTTACTATGGTGTGTTTGAAAATAATTATATATAATTTCATACGTACTTTTTTCTCTATTGACTAAATTAGGTTGGTTTTCAGTAAATATTAATTAGCATACTTCTAGAGAATAATATTGATATTAGTCGATACATATAATTTTTATGGATTTTAATGGTGAAAAGATAATAGAAACCCCAAATCACTAATTATAATGTCCTCTTTAAGTACATTAGACTGTTAAAATATTTCATTTTTCTTCTACTGATATAATTGAATTTTGTTTAAGAAACAATACCCAGCATAGTTTGTTCTGATAGAATACTTTAAGTCCGATTTGGTTTGCTTCATTCACCAACTAAAAATAGATATGAACAGGGATGGTGAAAATCTCATGCGAAAGCCATTTTACAATAAACACATAGCTGGGTATGTTCCTGAGCAGGTATATTATACTTTTAATTATAGAGAAGAGAGACTGAAAAAGAATGTCAAGAAACCTGTCTCTACAGATCCGTAAATGGCCTTCTGCCCCTAAGAACCTAAGGTAACACATAAAACACATGTTTGGAAAAGAAACCAGAATCAAGTCTGTTCATCCTCCTGGAACAAATAAACGTAGTCTCTAAATTTGGATTTTCAGCGGTCATCGGAGATTTTTATTTCTATAAGTCAATTTTTTAACCTTACCCAGAAGATAATGTTAACATAATCCAAAGGAATAAGGGACAAAACGAGGTATTCAACTTAAACTTTGGTCAGCAACCATTTATCCCCAAGCCCTTCCAGACAATAAAATAGAAATTTGTAAAATCATGTGTTTCAGCAACAGGTTCATATATTAAAAAAAAAAAAAAAAAAGGTATTTTCGTAATCCTCCTGGACAGTCTGGCACCTCCTGTCAGCTGCCTCGGGCACACAGTTTGAACAAAATGACTCACGACAACTCCAAACAGTTCCCCACTCTACATAATAACACCATTTTGCAACTGGCATTTTCTGTAGTAAATATACCTTGGAACAGTTAACTCGTTAGTGTGGAGGGAAGGCCGTGCCGTGCCTGGCAGTCAAAGGGAAGGCTCCTTGCAGTAGGAGATCTGAAGTCTTTTAGGAGGCTTATAATCAGTATCCTAACATGGACTGAAAGCGGCTTATGCTGAGGCAAATAAAATGCATTGTTGGTGGTTTGGTTTGTTTTCATGTGTTCCGTTGCAGTTGTTGGTAGAGGACAGAGCTGACCTTGATTTTCCTAAAAATGATAGGGTGAAATTCAGAGAAATAATGTAATGATATAGTTACAGAACAGAGGAGTTCTACAGCCTAGAGCTGATAAACTATTATAATGAACTTAGGACACTTTAATGTCATTTTTTTCTAGTGTATTTAAGAGTTGATGTTTGGCCATCAGTTCAACTATGGGTTTATGAGAAACTGCATTGCTTCGTTCTCTTTCCTGTCGTACCGTGAGACACACCCATGCCCAGTGGGTAAAGTCGTTCATTTACCAAGTCAGAATGGAGGAGAGATGTAACTTTCTTTTTTTTTTTTTAAGATTTTTTATTTATTCATTCGACAGAGATAGAGACAGCCAACGAGAGAGGGAACACAAGCAGGGGGAGTGGGAGAGGAAGAAGCAGGCTCACAGCGGAGGAGCCTGATGTGGGGCTCGATCCCCCAACGCTGGGATCACGCCCTGAGCCGAAGGCAGACGCTTAACCGCTGTGCCACCCAGGCGCCCCCGAGATGTAACTTTCTATATTGTTTTCTTAGATTTAAAATTCTGTTTTGAGGCCTCTTCCTGCCAGATTGTAGAAACTGAATTTCCAACAATTCAGGGTTCCGCAATTCCTTGTCGCACTCACTGGAGTTTTCCCAGTGCGAGGAGTTGGCGACTTTGCTTCTTCAGTCAGTATCTCCACTCCACATTGAAATACGACTAAGCAGCACCCTTCTTCAGTTTAAGGATTGATGGTATCAATTGCCCCGTTTTCCCTTTGTATCAAATTCTATGTCCATCATCACTGAGTTGACCAAACCTATCATTTTTCATCCAAAGTGTGCTCTGGGGTTAACCAGCCCTATATATTTTCTAACATGCTTCTTCTTAAATTCTGATGGGCATGTGAATCCCCTTGGTAGACTCGGATTCAGTAATTATGGGGTGGGGCAGAATTCCTGCATTTCTAACAAGCTCCCAGATGATACTCATTTGGATTGCGGCCCCGTTGGAGCAGTAATATTAAAACCCATGTATAAACAGGAAACTTCCTTTTATTTGTTTTCGGCCTCATTATAAACCTCTTTCTTTGGACTTCTTAATTAACCCGTCTCTATTCCTCTATATAAGCCATTCAATATTTTTTAATAGATTATAACTCTTGCATTTATTTTCGTCATTACGAGCTGAAAGCATCCCTACTTTAAGGAATGCATTTTTAAATCTGATTTACCATGCTTCATGATGTCTTTTGGCAGACAGTAGAGCATCGCACTTAGGCAAGATGAACAGATTCAAGCGTAGACTCTACCGTACTCGAAATACGTCCTTGAGTCAAATTTACTTCTTGAGTCCTTTTCCGTCTTCTACTTATTGGAAGTGACCTCTGCCCTACTTACCCCACAGCCTTGTGAGGTTATGAAGGGGAATAGTAGGTACATGGATGTGCTTTTTAAAAAAAGTGCCATGGCATCGTTCTTAGTGCTGCTCTCTGGTAGCTGGCGGCCGTCCATTTCCAGCCATTTTCATTGCTCCTACTGTCATTTCCAGCGTGTTGGAAATCTTGCTCAGGAAAATACCCGAGCTACGTCCTCCTTTGTGACTTCAAACAGCCACCACTGATATCTTATTTAAATGAGCTCCAGTTTGTGTAGACAGCCCAATAAATAGTTTATTTATTCTGAATCCTTCCTCTGGGAATTTTCTTTGGAACTACAGCCCCACATCATTTCAGAGGGAGCAAGGCAAACATCAGCTGCGGAAAGGCGCTGCATTTTTTATGTACAGCTTACGAACACTGCATCTGGCATGTATAGAAACACATCTGTCCGTGCAACTGTCAAAGTTGGGTCATGCCCTTTACGTGCAGAAATAGCTTCACTGACGTAGGATGCGTGAGGCACTGCCTGGTGTTCCCAGGGCTTGGGAAACATAGCCACAAATGCTCTTTCTTTGGCAGTATCTGCCTTCTGATTGATACCATCAATCCTTAAGTCTTTTGGACTTCTTTCTATATGAAAGGAAAGCACATGTAGGGTCGTGGATGCTGATTTCCGAGTCCGTTATTGTTGCTTGTATCTGATAAGCCACACTTATAAAGCCAGGCCAAGCAGATAAATCATCAAAGCAACAACAAGCGTGCAGATACACTCTCTTCTGCCTGCCACATCAGAGAGTGGCCCAGCGAAAGCCCTTCTGATGGTCTGGTTCCGTTTTAAAAGTACCACTTCTCTCAGCCCCATTAGAAGACAGAGATGAGAAAATGTCATCTGATCCAGAAACTAGAGTTACAGCTACATTTTTTTTTTTATCCAGAGTGAAGAGGGAGGAGGGCCTCTGGGGCGGGGGTTCAGTTACACAGAGAATAGTCTTTTCCAGCACTACTTGCCCTCCAGCTGTAGCAGGCAATGCCTTGGGCAAGGCAAGACAGCTGGCTCACTGCTGCCACCACTGCCTCTTTGCAGGCAACCCCGGCATCCATCCTTCTGGATCCGGGAAGTCACAAACTCCCCAGGATTCACAAAACATTCCTTATAAGCTTTTATCAATGTCTTTAGTTATGTGGTAACACCCCTGCCATTGATCTCTTATTGCTCTCCAACTATGATCTATGCAGGTAGATTTAGATTTCACACTTTCCTTTGTAATATGAGTCCTGTGCGTTCTTAATTTGTGCATTGATTTGTTCAAAGAATATTCTTTGAGAGCCAATATTCCTGTATTTACTAATAGCATTAGTATAGATGCTGAACATAGGAAGATGAAGAAAACAGACAGGATACCCGCCTAGAGCAGCAGGCCTTGTATTATACATCCTGGGGGCACTCAGCCCTCCCTCCAGGGTGGTATTTTCAGGCAGAGCTGACCACTTCTTTTCTCTGGACCAGGCATAAAGTTGTGAGTTCCATTTGAGGCCCAGCCTGTATCTAGTCTCATTCTGTAGGTACGTAGGCTCATTCAAGCCTCTCCCTGTTTCTTGAAGATACTTTCAACCCTTTCCCTACCTGATGATCTAACAGGACTGTGGGAACTCTGGAGTGCAAAACTGATTGTGCAAGTAACCCCAGGGACCTTTAGAAGACAAAGGTCAGGTGTGGATCAAGGCGGTCTCCTTCCCCACCCCTTTGTCCATGGCAGACATGGGTAATCGTTTAGTGTACGCCTTCCCAGTGAACTTTAGCACTGTCTTTGATCTGTGCTCAACATACTGTTCCAGACAGTCAAATAAATTAGTCAGTACTGACTCAAAAGATGAAATCTATTTGTTTATCCTTGTTTGGAATGTGCTGTGTCTACTCCTGCTCCTTGGATATGCCCACTGGCTTGCATCCAGAACTAAGTGTTCATGATGCCCATAGATGCAAAGCCCCATCCGATCACTCAGGTCTTACTCATTTGGAGCCACCAGCAGCTGCACCTGTTGGGATCATGTTTGGGTTAATCTAGTCTCCATAAACTCCATCCGTCGCCTCAACTTTCAGAATCCCCCAGTCCTTCTAAACAGTGGTCCTACACTCAAACCCAAGAATCTCCAGCCTCCATCACTTACAGGGTGCTAGCTGGCCAAACAAATGCCACCAAATTAGTTCGATTGTTGTTTATATCACAGTTAATGCAGGTTGATGAGATGTGTTCGGGGGAGGGCATCTACTCCATAGAATCTCTGAGACCTAAGCCCTTCAACCAAAGAGAATTACTTTCCAGCATCTCAGGGTCAACTGCCAGATCCCCTCCACTAAGCCAATAATGAAAGAGAAGGAATGTGGGAATCACGCATGTTATTTCTTAAGGTTGAGGTTTGAAAGTGGCTGTATCATGTCTATGACGTTCCACTCACTTAACTGCAGGGGATGCTAAGAAGTCTAATAATTAGACTAAAGCAAGCAGGCTATGCTTGGTGATGAATAAACCCACAGGTCCTTGACACAAGTTTCCCATTTGTAGAAATTCTAACACAGCTGCATCAAGGTAAAAACAGCTCGAGTAATCGTCTAGGGAGATTGCCTCCATGGAGTGACCCAGAATCCAGGATGCTTTCATCCTGTGGTTTTACCTGATGGTCTCCATGATTACCCCCAAAGGGAAAGAGAACATAAAGTTATTCACCAGGTTTGCTCTCAAACTGAGAAGCAACACACATCACTTTGCCCATAGCTTTTGGCTATAGTCATGTGACCCCACCTAACTGCATAGGGGCTTGGAAGGAAGTCTTCCCATGTACCCAGGAAGGAGAGGAGACCAGGCATGGTGGTCCCTAGCCATCTCTGCCACGTGTGGTCCCAGTGTGTCCATAGGAGGAGGTGGAAGTGGAACGTGGTAAACACACAGCGTTGCCCCAACCATGAGGCATTCCTCTTCTCCTCTCAGAATGTCCTAGAAGACCTTGGGTGCTCTCTCACTCAAATATAAGTTTACTAAGCATGAAGTGCTGATTAGAAAGTAATTAGAATGTAATTTCTTTCAGAAACTGGTGTTATATGATTTTTCAAAAAGTGGTTTAACATTAAAGCATACCCTGGTTTCAGATACTGCAGTTTGCGTCACATGTCAAAAATGAGAGAACTCTAACTTAATAGTCATAAGCCAACAAGGGCTTTTATTAGCTCACATAGTTGCAAGATGTTGGCATGACTGGGTCCAGGTGCATACATGATATCATCAAGAATCTGTGCCTTCCCCTCTTCCAGCCCATCTTCCATTGGCAGTCTTTGTTCTTAAAATAGGCTGTTCTCAAGTTGTGGCAAAACAGCTACCAGCAGCTCCAGGCAGACCCCCGGGGAAAGAGAGTACACGTGTCCCAGTGATTAAAATGAAAGTCAAGGAGAGGTGTTCACTGGACTGTGTTGGGGTAGTTGTCCATTCATTTAACCAATTCAGGGGGATAATGGAATTGGCTAGGTTTGAAATCAGGGTTTATGTCATTTCCATTTAAGCTGCAAAATCAAGATGGGAGATGAGGAGTTTCCCCAAAGGAAAACCTGATTGTTGTTACCAGAAAACAGAACTAAAAATGCCCACACAGTTTTCCACTGTGTGATACAGACAGAAGATTGCCTTGCTGCCTAATTAGAGCCATCTCGGTGACTTGCCCTAAAAAAGTTGTTGTGGCCCAGAGCCTGATCGTTAGATTTACAGATGTAAAAAACCTCATTTGTTATTGTAAGAGGGGGCATTTGGGTTCTGGGATAATGTCTTATGCCAACCCAACTCATAGGGACTGATACATAAACTAGAACTCTGGATTATTGATTGTTCCTAAGAAATACAACTTCGTTGACCAGAAAATTCGAGCTATGCTGACCAGCTCCTTATATAAAGCTTCATGGAAGATAAATTAAAACCAATAGAATAATAGTTCAACATGAAATCTTATTCAGGGGAATTAATTATATGAGGACATTCTGTGACGTGTAACTATTATTACTCAATAACTGAATTCTAATAGTAGTGTTACACATGCCTAGAAGGCTGTCATTCACATAGGCTCATGAGCATATCCCTCTCCATACCCCAGTACGAGCTGGGGGCTGTTGTAAATGTTGCCCTCTGATATTCTGATTCCTGTCAGTGTATTTTCACAAGGATCATTTCCTTGCATTGATATCTTATTTAACTGAATTGTCTTCATTTTCATTTTGATTAGGTAACAGGCCATTAATAATTACTATGTCTTGATTTAATTAGGCAAACTATCAGAAATCTCAGCCTATGTATTGATTATTACAAATGTTTAAATAGCCCCTTTAAATAGGACATTCTGTATAATTGCCAAGCATAATAATAAGTTAAACTCTTTTCAATATGATGAGCAGGAAATATTTCCTGGCTTTTCATATCACCAAATTCCTTCCCTTCTTCTTGGAGTTTTGTACACCACATTGGTGAATTTTGTCCATTAAGAATTTTCCCTTTTTATATTGAAACAAGTTCAAAATGAATTTATAAAACATGATCATTTTCTTGGGGACCTTATTTTGATATAATTTCAGATTTATATAACGTCACAGGAATAGTGCAAGCAACTTTCCTTTCGCCTTCACCCAGATTCATCAATTATTTATATTTTGCCTCATTAGCTCTTTTTCTCTTTATAGGGAAAGTTGAAGATGTTGTGCCCTTTTCCCTAGATTCTACAGCGTATGTCCCAAAAACAAAGACATTTCTTACATAGCTCTAATGCAATGATCAAGATGAGGAAATTTAACATTGAAACATAGTTACTGTTAAGTAATCAACATTTTGTTTAATTTCTTTTTAAATTGCTCCACTGATACTGCTTTTAAACTACTTTCTCTCTGGCTCAGATTATATACAGTATCATGCATTGGATTTAATTGTTCTTTTTGGACTTCTTTATTATTGGATAGTTGCTGTGTGTTTCTTTGTCATTTCTGACCTTGACATTTTTGAAGAGTATAAACCAGTTATTTTGTAGAATATTTTTCAATTTGGATTATCCTGGCTTTTTTTGCATGATTAGATTCAGATTATGCATTTGTTGTACATTTTATTTTGTCTTTTTTACTGCATCGTGTTAGGACCCCCATGATGTTGGTTTGTCCCAATTTTGATGGCAACATTGATCACTACCTTAACATTGGTTAAGAGAGTATCAAGTTTGAGGGGCGCCTGGGTGGCACAGCGGTTAAGTGTCTGCCTTTGGCTCAGGGCGTGGTCCCGGTGTTGCAGGATCGAGCCCCACATCAGGCTCCTCCGCTATGAGCCTGCTTCTTCCTCTCCCACTCCCCCTGCTTGTGTTCCCTCTCTCGCTGGCTGTCTCTATCTCTGTCGAATAAATAAATACTTTAAAAAAAATTTTTTT
>NC_048230.1:52206063-52231409 GCF_002007445.2 Ailuropoda melanoleuca | reverse complement strand
AGGACATTCTGTGACGTGTAACTATTATTACTCAATAACTGAATTCTAATAGTAGTGTTACACATGCCTAGAAGGCTGTCATTCACATAGGCTCATGAGCATATCCCTCTCCATACCCCAGTACGAGCTGGGGGCTGNACCAGCTCCTTATATAAAGCTTCATGGAAGATAAATTAAAACCAATAGAATAATAGTTCAACATGAAATCTTGTTCAGGGGAATTAATTATATAAGGACATTCTGTGACGTGTAACTATTATTACTCAATAACTGAATTCTAATAGTAGTGTTACACATGCCTAGAAGGCTGTCATTCACATAGGCTCATGAGCATATCCCTCTCCATACCCCAGTACGAGCTGGGGGCTGTTGTAAATGTTGCCCTCTGATATTCTGATTCCTGTCAGTGTATTTTCACAAGGATCATTTCCTTGCATTGACATCTTATTTAACTGAATTGTCTTCATTTGCATTTTGATTAGGTAACAGGCCATTAATAATTACTATGTCTTGATTTAATTAGGCAAACTATCAGAAATCTCAGCCTATGTATTGATTATTACAAATGTTTAAATAGCCCCTTTAAATAGGACATTCTGTATAATTGCCAAGCATAATAATAAGTTAAACTCTTTTCAATATGATGAGCAGGAAATATTTCCTGGCTTTTCATATCACCAAATTCCTTCCCTTCTTCTTGGAGTTTTGTACACCACATTGGTGAATTTTGTCCATTAAGAATTTTCCCTTTTTATATTGAAACAAGTTCAAAATGAATTTATAAAACATGATCATTTTCTTGGGGACCTTATTTTGATATAATTTCAGATTTATATAACGTCACAGGAATAGTGCAAGCAACTTTCCTTTCGCCTTCACCCAGATTCATCAATTATTTATATTTTGCCTCATTAGCTCTTTTTCTCTTTATAGGGAAAGTTGAAGATGTTGTGCCCTTTTCCCTAGATTCTACAGCGTATGTCCCAAAAACAAAGACATTTCTTACATAGCTCTAATGCAATGATCAAGATGAGGAAATTTAACATTGAAACATAGTTACTGTTAAGTAATCAACATTTTGTTTAATTTCTTTTTAAATTGCTCCACTGATACTGCTTTTAAACTACTTTCTCTCTGGCTCAGATTATATACAGTATCATGCATTGGATTTAATTGTTCTTTTTGGACTTCTTTATTATTGGATAGTTGCTGTGTGTTTCTTTGTCATTTCTGACCTTGACATTTTTGAAGAGTATAAACCAGTTATTTTGTAGAATATTTTTCAATTTGGATTATCCTGGCTTTTTTTGCATGATTAGATTCAGATTATGCATTTGTTGTACATTTTATTTTGTCTTTTTTACTGCATCGTGTTAGGACCCCCATGATGTTGGTTTGTCCCAATTTTGATGGCAACATTGATCACTACCTTAACATTGGTTAAGAGAGTATCAAGTTTGAGGGGCGCCTGGGTGGCACAGCGGTTAAGTGTCTGCCTTTGGCTCAGGGCGTGGTCCCGGTGTTGCAGGATCGAGCCCCACATCAGGCTCCTCCGCTATGAGCCTGCTTCTTCCTCTCCCACTCCCCCTGCTTGTGTTCCCTCTCTCGCTGGCTGTCTCTATCTCTGTCGAATAAATAAATAAAATCTTTAAAAAAAAAAAAAGAGAGAGTATCAAGTTTGAGATAGTATCCACCAGGTTTCTCCACTGTAAAGTTATTTTTTGTTTTGTTTTCTGTTTGTAATTATTAACTAATTTGGGGAGAGAATTTTTTTGACATTACCTGTACAGCCTGTTTCTAAATATCTGCTTTCTCATAATAACTTGTGTCATATAAACACACATA
The DNA here is from genome assembly GCF_002007445.2 of Ailuropoda melanoleuca. Classification (NCBI taxonomy): domain Eukaryota; kingdom Metazoa; phylum Chordata; class Mammalia; order Carnivora; family Ursidae; genus Ailuropoda; species Ailuropoda melanoleuca. The sequence continues at coordinate 52,229,564 of NC_048230.1, read as the reverse complement.
TCCTTAGCCCATTTAACCTCTAAGTGAACAAAAACCGATAGGTTAAAAGAATTGCCCCAGCACCTACTGGATTTGGGGTTAGAACCCAGTTTTTCTTTCTTGTTTCAAGTTCTTTGTATGACATTTCCCCACTTACTTTAGTTGCGCAAAATCCTGGTAATCTACTCTGTTTCTTAAGCACATAGTATCTTCTATTTGGAACAACTTTGGAGGAACAGGTAAACCTGGGAAGGAGACTGAATCTGTAATTTATGGGCTGTGTAATCTTTGGAAAGTTGTTCAAGATTTCTGAATCTTAACTTCTTTCTCTATTAAAGGAATATTAATATTACTCAGATTTCAGGGTTGCTTTGAGATTCAATAAGAATTTCTCATGCACTTATATAATATCTATAACACAGTAAGTGATCAATAAATGTGGATTCTTTCCCCTCTTCATCCCTTCAGGGTTTTTTGTTTATTTGTTTGTTTGTGGGGTTTTTGTTTTGTTTTGTTTTGTTTTTTTAATGAGCCTAGCACATGCAAGGCTTTGTCTATACACTAGGGGTATAGCCGTAAGAAAACACGGTTTTTGCTGAAATGGAAAGAGAGAAAACATTCACTGACAAAGTGGTGTTGTGAGCCTGGGAGAAGACAGTCCCAGGTAGCAGAATGACCGTGCACAGGGCCTGAAGTGGTCATGTTACTGAAATGTTTGAAGAAGAATAAGGAAATCAGTGTGTGTGGCTCAGAGTAAGTGGGCTGAGAATGGGAAGGATGAATTCAAAGAAATGGTCAGGGGCTGGGTTATGAAGACCAATGCCAGAGCTGGAGACTTATCCTTAGGGAGATGACACACATTGTGGAATTTGAGGCAGAGAAGTGATTTGTTCTTTTTTCTGTTCTAAATGAATCACCCTTAGGCATTAAAATGTATCCCAAAAAAGATATGTTCAAGTCCTCGTCCCCAGTATTTGGAAATAGGGTCTTCACAGATGTCAGCAAGTTAAGGGGAAGTCACTCTATTTTAAAGTGGGACCCAATCCAATATGACCAGGGTCCTTGTGAGAAGAGAGAAGTCTGAGGGTAGAGAAGAAATTCATGTGAAGAACAAGGCAGGTGTTGGAATGATGCATCTAGGGGCTGAGAAGCACCCAGAATCACTGGTCACCACTAGATTCTTAGAGCCCTCAGAGTCTAAGTCCACGGCCCTGCCAACACTTTAATTTTGGAGTTCAAGCCTCTGGGACTGTGAAAGAATAAGTTCCTGCTGTCGTACACCACCCAGTTTGTGGTAATTTGTTATGGCAGCCCTGCAAAATGAATACAGTTGCTTTGAACGTTCTGTGAGGAGTATAAAGGACACATGTGAAAGTAGGAGGCTAATTCGTTATCAGCATGAAAGACAAATTGGACATGTTCAGATTCTGGTTATGTTTCATAGGCAGAAAGTATATCTGACATTGGATTGGGTGGCCCAAACCAGGAGCACTTTCCACAGTGAAAGTAGATGCTATTAATAACTACACAAGGACAATAGGCAGAATCTAGGGTATAAGGTCAGTGTACTGATGGATTGAATGTAAAAATATGAAAGAGGGAAGTCAGCAGCGCCTCTCGGAGTTTGGCCTAAAGTACTGGATGAATAGAGTTAACCACTTACGAAGTAAGGAAGACCATAAGGGGAGCAGGTGTTCAGGAAGAATCATAAGTTCCGTTGAGGTCTGTCAAAATTTGAGGTCTCTATAAGACATGCAAGCAGAGATCTGAGTGGGCAGCCTGAAGAAGGAAGCTGGCGCCCAAAGGGACATGTTTGGTCTAGATATATACATTGGGGTCGTCCCTTGGTAATGATCTTTAAAGCCACAGGGCTGCATGAGATCTAAACACCCAGAGAATGAACAAGGACAGAGAAGGTAATGAGTAAGTCCCTCCGTATCCTCCTAATAATCATTAAATTGCCCAACAGTGGTAAGTGCGTGTGCTTATATTTATTGGAGGATGAAAACATACAAATTGTCCTGATAAACTGAATCACATGTTTTGAAATAGTGAGATATTGGTTTGTTTAAATCAGTAATGCACAGCGTTAGGCCACTGAGGAATTGCTCCAGATAAATGTTAAACACTGGATTGCTGTACTTCCATCCCACAGATCCTGCCCACACAGCTCTGGGAGAAGGCCAGAATCTGTACTTTGTGACAATTAGAGTCAAAATTTGTGCTTCCCGGATTCCCAGGCCATGTGTTTAGAGACACTCCTTTGACACATCTCCCTGGCTAAGTTTTCTCTTGTAGTATTTGCAGCCAATGTGTGCATTCCCTGTGTTCAAGTTTGTGTGTATTTGAATTTCTTAAACTGTGCCACCCGAATCCCAGGTGACAACTGTGTGTGGAGATGATGTCAGTATTTCTGAATGTGTGAATCTGTCTCAAATAGAAAGGCTTCAGTATAACAGAGGAGCCATATCAGGTCAGGTGGAAAAGAGTCAGGAGGATGAGGCCCACCCAGGGGCTGGCTGTGGGAGCTCAGTTATAGAAGACACCCCTCCTGTCCCCTCCATACACGCTGAAATACAGCCTTACAACCACCCAGCCTGGAAACCCAGGAGCCCACATCTCTTCCTTTTGACTTCCTTTTTCCATCTACTTCTTGCACTGCTTTGGGATATCAGCTCTGTGTTACCTACTGCTCTTGTAATTCTAGACGGATTCCTAATCAGAAAGGCAGCATGACTCCCCACAAGCTCTGCCTATCCCTAATTGACTCTTTTTGCGTTCATATAAATACCCATGAAACTGTATTAGAAATGTGTTGGGGCACCCGGGTGGCACATGGGGTGCCTAGGTGGCACAGCGGTTAAGTGTCTGCCTTCGGCTCAGGGTGTGATCCCGGCGTTATGGGATCGAGCCCCACATCAGGCTCCTCTGCTATGAGCCTGCTTCTTCCTCTCCCACTCCCCCTGCTGGTGTTCCCTCTCTCGCTGGCTGTCTCTATCTCTGTCGAATAAATAAATAAAATCTTAAAAAAAAAAAAAAAGAAATGTGTTATACTAACAGCAGAGTATCTACAACTCCAAGTACTTTAAAATGCTCTTAATACTCTCAATTAGCTAATCACAGGCTGTGTGTGATTGGAGGAATGGTAGAGGTTAAAATACCTTTTAAACAGGGTGGAGGTACCAGAGAAAATGGGGGCATTTCTAGTTAGATTTTAGAATTGTGCCCTGCTCTTGCAACGATAATTGTAGAACCAGCATTAGAAAGACAATTAAAAAGGAGAAAGCAAAAACAAATTAAGGAAAACATGCCTCTTTTAACTAAAAGATTTTTGTTTAAAAAATACTTAATTTTTTTTTAAGATCTTATTTATTTGAGAGAGAGTGAGTGACAGAACAGGAGCAGGAGGAGGGGCAAAGGGAGAGGGAGAAGCAGACTCCCCGCTGAGCAGGGAGCCCGATGTGGGACTCGATCCCAGGACCCTGAGATCATGACCTGAGCCAAAGGCAGGTGCTTAACCAATTGAGCAACTTAGGTGCCCCAAGATGTGCTTAAATAATTTTTATTTAAAAATATCTAAAAGTATTTTTGTTTTTTAAGATTTTATTTATTTATTTATTTAGCCATTTATTTAAGAGAGAGAATGTGCATAAGTGTGAGTGAGGGCGGGGGGAGCAAAGAGAGAAGGAGGGAGGATCTCAAGCAGACTCTGTGCTGAGCATGGAGCCCGACTCAGGACTCCATCCCAAAACCCTGAGATCATGACCTGTGCTGAAATCAAGAGTCGGACGCTTAACCAACTGAACCACCCAGGCACCCTAAGAAAAGTATTTTTATTTTTATAACATTTCAATATGTTTTATGCAAAACTCTGTTAGCAATTATATTTAATGCTTGACCAGAGATTTTGTTAAGCTATAATTGACAAATGAAAGTTTTATCTATTTAAGGTATATAACATGATGATTAATATACATATATATTGTGAAATAATTACCACAATCAAGTTAATTAATACATCCATCACCTTATGTGGGTACTATTTATTTATTTATTTATTTATTTATTTATTTATTTATATGTCTATGGTAAGAACACTTAAGATGTATCTTAGCAAACTTCAAGTATACAATACAGTATTATTAACTGTGATCATCATGCTGTGTCTGCTGAGGACTCTCAGGTTTGGAAATCCCCAAAGAAAGAAAACACTGCCTTGATAACTCTCATGTTGTCTTTTTTTTTTTTTTTAAGAGGTATTTATTTGAGATAGAGTATGTGGAGGTAAGGGGCAGAGGGAGAGGAAGAAAGACTCTTTTAAGCAGACTCCATGCTGAGCACAGAGCCTGTCACGGTGCTTGATCTCATGACCTGGAAGTCACGACCTGAACCAAAACCAAGAGTTGGTTGCTTAACCAACTGTGCCACCCAGGCGCCCCGCTCTCATTTTGTCTTAATTACACATGAAATCATAAGTCTTAACTCCTTCACTCATTCATTGGTTATACAAATGGGCATCAACGATGCTGCACATATGAGTCAAAAGATAGGAGGTTGAAAACCTAGATGTAGCCCCTGCCCTCGTCAGATCACCTTAGAGTTACTTTCTCAGGATCGTCACATTGCAAGTTTGTAGAAAGGCAAGGGTTGGAAAAGTGGACTTTGGGATTTGTGGGGAGCAATCAGTATCCAGTACAGCAGATCTTTTCAGATTTTGGGATGTCCTTCTGAGCAGTATATGTATTAGTCTGGGTTCTGCAGAGACTCAGAACCAATCTGTTACATACATAGACGGATTATGAAGAGTTGGCTCATGTTCTTATGGAGGCTGAGAAGTCCCATGATCCATTCTCTACAAGCTGGAGCCCAGGAAGGCCAGTGCTGTAGTTCTAGTACAAACCTGATCTGAGAACCCGGGCAGCCGATGCTGTAAGTCTGAGTCTGAGTCTGAAGGTCTGAGAACCCAGAGCGCCAATGTCCAAGCGCAGGAAAAGATGGAGGTCCCGATTCAAATGGAGAGCAAATTTGCCTTTCCTCTTCCTTTTTGTTCTATTCAGGCCGTCAGTGGACTGGATGAGACCCACCATGTTGGTGAGTGTATTTTCTTTATTCAGTCTACCAATTCAAATGCTAGTCTCTTTCTGACACACCCTCACAGATACACCAGAAATAATGTTTTACCAGCTATCTGGGCATCCCCTAGATCAGTAAAGTTGATACACAAACTGAAGTATCTCAAATGCTGAATAAATATATTTTTTTCATATACTTGTTTGCTCTCCACACATCATCTTTGGTGAAATGTCTGTTCAAGTCTGTTGCCCATTTTCTAACTGGGTTGTTTGTTTTCTGTTTAGTCAAGAGAGTTCTTTATATATGTTGGATATGTGATTTGCAAATATTTTCTCCCAATCTGTGCCCTTCTGTTTATCATCTTTCACATAAAAAAGTTTGAATTATGATGAGGTCCAATTTGTTAATTTTCCCTTTTAAAGATCATGAAGTAGGTATCATGTCTAAGAACTCTCCTTAATCCCTGCTCATGAAGATTTTCTTCTGTTTTCCTCCAGAAGTTTGAAAATTTTACCCTTTATATTTAGATCTATAGTCTGATATTCATGTTCATTTTTTTAAGGCATGAGTTTTAGTTCTAGGTTCTTTGTTTTGCCTATAAATTTCCAGTTGCTCAAGCACTACTTTTTGAAAAGACTATGCTTTCTCTGTTGAATCACTTTTGCACCCAGATCAAAAATTATACTTTATGTGGGATTATCTCTGAGCTCTTTCTTCTGTTTCATCCATCTATGTGTCTAATTTCTTGCTAATACCATATTGCCTTGATTACTATAGCTATACAGTGAGTCTTAAAAATCAGGTAGTGTGATTCTTTCCAACTTTATTTTTTTCAAAAAAAAATCTTTTAGGGGCGCCTGGGTGGCATAGCGGTTAAGCGTCTGCCTTCGGCTCAGGGCGTGATCCTGGCGTTATGGGATCGAGCCCCATCAGGCTCCTCTGCTATGAGCCTGCTTCTTCCTCTCCCACTCCCCCTGCTTGTGTTCCCTCTCTCGCTGGCTGTCTCTATCTCTGTCAGATAAATAAATAAAAATCTTTAAAAAAAAAAAATCTTTTGCAGTTCTAATTCTTTTGCCTTTCCATATAAATTTTAGAATCAATTTATCTATATCTACAAGGAATCCTCCTGGGATTTTGACAGGGATTGTGTTAAAGCTGTAGGTCAATTTGGGAGAGAATTGATATCTTTACTATGTTGAGTCTTCCATTCTATGAACACAGAATGTCTCCATCTATTTAGGGCTTCATTGATTTCTTCCATTAGCATTCTGTACTTTTCAGCGTACAGATGCTGTACACGTTTGTTAGATTTATGTCTAATATTCTTTTTATGCTTTTGGGAGTGATTGCAAATGGTAACAAAAATATTTGAGTGCCAAATATTAAGTGTATATATATATATATATATATATATATATATATATATATAGCTCTTTGAAAATATATGAATTTCTTCTTACTTTTCCCATTTTGCAGATAAAATGCCATACAAGGACAAGTGTGTAAGAATTTATTGTTCTAAACAGACGCTCCCAATATGCAGAATTGGGTCTTTTTCACTGACCTAGAATAGGGTCTAATATGTAGTAGGCATTATCAGTTTGTTAAGGGAATGAATAAATAAACTTAAAACATTTCAAATTTTTGTTTGTTTGTTTGTTTGTTTTAGAGATAGAGACAGCCAGCGAGAGAGAGAACACAAGCAGGGGGAGTGGGAGAGGAAGAAGCAGGCTCATAGCAGAAGAGCCTGATGTGGGGCTCGATCCCATAACGCCGGGATCACGCCCTGAGCTGAAGGCAGACGCTTAACCGCTGTGCCACCCAGGCGCCCCTCAAATGTTTTAATTACTTATTTTTTAATTGGTGCGAATGTGATTGTGAATCACACATTATACCCACAAATGCATATACTTATGATGGTTCAGTTTCTCTATGGGGTGGGACATGCCCCAAGGAGGCTTATCAGAATAGACAGGAGAACAAACATGGGCTGAAAATTTTTTAAATTTTTTAAACTCTGTGAGGACCTAAAATACAGCTCTCTTGTTCACTGATGATGATTGTCTGTGTCTGGTGCACTCTATAAGACAGAGCAAGAAGCTCAATGGACATTTGTTGAATAATTACGGAGATATATAGCTGAGGGACAGAATAATTAAGATAATGAAAAATATATGACCTCTAACTGTTAAACATGGTTTATATCATTGCAGACATTCTCTGTACCTAGAAATATGGTTTCTATTTTTCAAGTTTGGATCATTCTGTGTTCAGTACTTTTTTTAATTAAGCCGTATATGTGAGTATTTCCTAAGTCATTAAAAATTCTCTTAAATATGGTATTAATGGGCAGGTGATATCCATTAATAAGATATTTCTATATCATATTCTGATATGACTATTCTGCCACTTAAAAAACTTTTTATCACTCAGTGTACATAGTTTTCTAATTTTTTCACATGTGTAATTAATAATGACATAAAATACATATATATGTATGAATTTGATTATTTCCTTAGGGTACTTTGGTGGAGGACTATTTACTCACTTTATACACACACGTAAATTGAGGCACATGATACATGAGTAAAATATCTTTTTAGATAGGGTTTTCTTTAGCTATTTGGGGTCTTTTGTGGTTCCATACAAATTCTGGAATTGTTTATTCTAGTTCTGTGAAAAATACTGTTGGTATTAAGGGGTGCACTTGTTATGATGAGCTCTGGGTGTTGTATGGAAGTGTTGAATCACTGTAGTGTACACCTGAAACTAATATAATACTGTAAAAAAAATAAAGTTATGCTAAAACACACAAACCAAAGCAGTTTTCTAATTAATTTTTGCCAAGTAGTATTGGGTGCTCTTTACACTAAACTTTAACTAATAGTGAGGAAAAATTGTTTTTGCCTATTTGATAGTTGAACTATTATTATTCTTTTCATTTTTATTTCTCTAGTAACTTGGATAAACATTTTCTTAGAAGTTTACTTGCCATAAACATGTCCTGTTGCTTTTATAGCTTGTGTGTCACCATAATTCTACTTCCGCATGCTTGTCTCTAAGAGCAGTATTTGCAAATTGGCTACTGAATGGATTCTCCTTCCCCACCCCACCTTGATATAATTATAGTTCACAATAGAATACTACTGAATCTTAAGATGAGGGATAGGATTGTACATATTCCTTAGAATAATTTCTGGAGCTGCTGTGGGGATGCACCTGACATGAATATAGAAAACTGTTGGAAAGTTGGCTGAGCTCTTGGCTGGGGGAAGAGGAAGAGTAAACAGGGCAGAGGGTGTATGTGCAAAAGTGTGTTTATAATAGCAAATGCTAGGGGAATGCAATAAATTTGTATATCTGTCTTGGGACACCTGGGTGGCTCGGTCGGTATAGCATCTGCCTTCGGCTCAGGTCATGGTCCCGGTGTCCTGGGATCTGGTCCAGCATGGGGCTCCCTGCTCAGCGGGGAGCCTGCCACTCCCCCTGCTTGTGGGGTTTCTCTCTCTCTCTCTGTCTCTCTGACAAATAAGTAAATAAAATATTTTTTAAAAAATTATATATCTGTCTCTTGGTCTGTGTCCTAAGGAGTAGGTGGAGATAACTTGATGTGATACCTTATTTTGCTCTTAAAAATATTTGGATCTAAAAAAAATATTCATATCTAACATTTCTGGTTTAAAAATATAAATATATTGTTGTATAAGAGAGCCATCTTATTTCCCCTGGATCTTGAAAACTGAATAATGTAACTTCCTCTTATTAGTTTTGGAGTTTCTACATGTATGTTTTCACTTTTGGATACAAATCAAGGTTAAAAGACTGATACAGAAATATTAGGATCTTTCCCTTAAAATGGAGGGAAAATGTTAATTTAGGAAATGATAGTGTTTTCTTTCAACAAATAAAATTCAGAAACCTGAAAAACCAAATAATCTTTTGGATGAATCCTACAGAAAATACCTACTTATGAAGTATGTAAATACAAATACAAGTGTGCCTATGATATTTATATTATTTGTTTATTCACTTATTCATTCAGAAGTGAACTATTTAAGAACCATACTAGCCTTGCATTGAATGCCTTTCAGAAGGCATCTATATATCCTAGAAATGGGAACAGAATTATAGCTCTGGAGATAAAAGAAAGTGAAGAGAATACAAGATCTATGTCTTGGTGAGGCTAAAGCCTTCATTCTAGGGAAGTCCTAAGTGTTTAAATGCCATGGTGAACCTATGATAGCTGTCAATTCCTATATTATTATTCCTTCCCCAACTACTTTTCTTTTTTCTGTACATTTTCCGTCTTCCCTATTTACTTATTTCAAACTCTTCTCTCTTCCTTGGATCTCTGTATTTCTGCCTTTCTTCATATGCAGGCCTCAGTCACCCAGAATTACCTGGTGCCACTGGTGGCATTCAGGAGACTCTTCCAGCAACTTCAGAATGGGGTTTATCAATTTGACAATCCCTACTCTTTAATACCATTAAAACTCCAAATGTGGAGCCATTCACAGCGGAAAATGTAACATCAAGGATAGGAAAGGCAGAATAGTTTATCTGTCGTAAAAAAGTATCTATCTATATCTATATCTATATCTATATCTATATCTATATCTATATATATCTATATCTATATGTATATATATATAAAAAACTTGGGGGATAAGAAGATGTTCTTTGTAGACCATATAGTTATTTTTTTTTATTCCTAAACCTTCCCATTGCTTATATGAATATAATGTTTCCCTCTACTTGAGATCATAAATGCTGTTTAGGAGAGGCAAGAGGAAACGAGGTGAAGGAGATAATGTTTATAATATTAAAGTGTCTGGTGAAGAGAGAGAACCAAAATTGGGTGAATAGGTCAGAGATAATGATAGTAGGTGAGATTTCTCAGATAAAGAGTTCAGGTACACATTAGGAGCCAATGATAAAAGGGACAGGAAAACTATGTAAAATCTCAGTCATCTAAACATCTCTTTAGTTAACTGATATTTACCGAATACCTCCACTGAATAAGTGAATTACAATATTATAATTCAATTACTAATTGAATTGAAATTGAAAACTGATTAATTTTCCTATACATGAACATTTTTTTCCTATGGATACTGTATTGTTTTGCTGTGATCTGGCTATCTTTCCCAGAATAAAATCCCAGAACACCTCTGTGAATAGAAGATGATATCTTCCTTGCAGAAAGGGAAAAATTCCCACTATCGGGCTCCCAGGAAGAGAAAGTCAGGTGTTCAAAGTAGACAGTGTAACTTGAAAGGCAAGCCCCCTTTTTTCCTGTGGTTTTGTTCTCATAGGTCTGTACTTTGAGACATATTCCCAAGTGATAGCAGGAAATTTCCTTAGGTGGGGAGATTGTCAGGGAAACAGGAGTCTGTGACTGTGAGCTTAAAAAAGATAAACTGTTAGAGGAAAAATCAATAAAATTGAAAACAGGAAGTCAATGGAGAAATCGATGAAACCCAGAACTGGTTCTTTGAAAAGATCAATAAAATTAATAAGCCTCTAGCCAGACTAGCTATGAAAAAAAGGGAGAGGATACAAATTATTAATATCAGAAATGAAAGAAGGGGCATCAATATAGCTCCCATGGACATTAAAAGGAAAATAAAGGACTATTATGAACAATGCAATATCCACAAATTTGATAACCTAGATGAAATGGACCAACTCCTTAAAAGACACAATCTTCCAAAACTCACGTGAGAAGATATAAACAGTCTGAATAGGCCTATATATACTTAAAAATTAAATCAGTTACTAATAACCTTCCAAAGCAGAAAGTACCAGACCCAAATGGTTTCACTGGTGAATTCCACCAAAAATCTAAGGAAGAAATTATACCAATTCTCTATCATCTCTTTCAGAGGATAGAAGCAGAGGGAATACTTCCCTATTCATTCTATGATGCCAGCATTGCACTAATATCAAAATGAGACAGCTGTCATAAGAAAACTACAGACCAGTATCTCTCATGAACATAGATGCAAAAATTCTCAAAAAAACATTAGCAAGTTGAATCCACAGTCTATTAAAAAAGTATTCGTTATGATTAGGTAGGATTTGTTCCAGGTATGGAAGGCTAAATCACATTAAAAATCAGTTAATTTAATCCATCACATCAATAGAATAAAAAGGAAAAACCACTTGATCATAACAATAGATGCAGAAAAAAAGCACTTGACAAAATCAAATACCCATTTGAGATAAAAACTCTCAGTAAACTAGGAACAAACTGAGCCTTCGTCAACTTTATAAAGAGTATCTACAAAAAACATACAGCTGTCATCATCTTTAATGGTGAGAAACTAGAAGCATTCACGCTAAGATCAGGAGCAAGTCAAGGATGTTCCTTCTCTCCACTTCTACTCAACATTGTACTGGAAGTCTTAGCTAATACAATAGGAAAAGAAAAGGAAATCAGAAGTGTGCTAATTGAGGAAGAAGAAATAAAACTGTCTTCGTTCATCGATTACACTATCACCTATTTAAAAAATCAGAAAGAATCAACAAGAACAGGAACTAATAAGCAATTATATCAAGGTTGTAGGATTCAGAGTTAATACATGAAAGTCAGTTACTTCACAATGTACCAGCAATTTAAATTTAAAAACAGAACACCATTATACTAACACTGCCAAAAATGAAATACTTAGATATAAATCCAACAAAATATGTACAAGATCTATATGAGGGAAGTTACAAAACCCTGATGAAAGAAATCAAAGAACTAAATTAAATGGAGAGATATTCCACGTTGATGGATAGGAAGATTCAGTGTTGCCAAGGTATCAGTTCTTCCTGACTTGCTCTGTAGATTCAATACAATCCCAGTCAAAATCTCAGTAGGTTATTTTATGGATATTGTTAAACTGATTATAAAATTTATATGGAGAGGAAAAAACCTAGAATAGCAATCCGGTATTAAAGGAGAGAAACAAAGCTGGAGGACCGCTGGCCCCTGACTTCAAGACTTACTGTAAAGCTACAGCAGTCAAGACAATGTAACATTGGTAAAAGAACAGACAAGTAGATCAGTGAGACCGAATAGAGAGCCTGGAGAATGATCCACATAGATACAGTCAACTGATCTTTGACAAAGGAGCACAGGTAATACAATGCAGAAAAGACAGTTTTTTCAATAAATAGTGCTAGAATAACTGGACATACACCTGCAAAAAAAATCTATAGACAGACCTTACACTCTTCAGAAAAATTAAATCAGAATTGATTACAGATCTAAATGTAAAATGCAAAACTATAAAATTTCTAGAAGATAAACATAGGAGAAAATCTTGCCTTGGGTATAGCGAGGACTTTTTAGATATATTGCCAAAGGCACAATCCATAAAATAAATAATTGAAAATATTGACTTTATTAAAATTAAAAACTTCAGCACTGCAAAAACCAATATCAGGGGAATAAAAAAGTCACAAACCAGGAGAGAATGTTTGCAAAAGATGTATCTGGCAAAGAACTATTATCCAAAATATGCAAGGAATTCTTAAAACTTAACAAGAAAGGAAACAACCCAATTTAAAAATGGGTCAAACCCCTTAATAGATACCTCATCAAAGAATGTATAGAGATGACAAATGAACATATGAAAAGATTCTCCACATCATATATCATTAGGGAAAAACAAAATAACAGTGACATACAACTACATACCTCTTTTAATGGCCAAAATCCAGGACACTCACAACACCAAATGCTGGCAAGGATATGGAACAATAAGGAACTCTCATTCATTGCTGGGGAAGGTAAAGTGGCATGGCCACTTTGGAAGAGTTGGGTGTTTTTTTACAACACTAAACCTATTTTACCATACAGTTAGCAATCATGCTCCTTGATACTTAGTCAAAGGAGCTGAAAACTTATGTCCATACAAAAAGTGGATGTCTATAGCGGCTTGACTCAATATTGCCAAAATTTGGAAGTAACCAAGATATCCAGTAGGTGAATAAATAAGATATCCAGTAGGTGAATAAATAAGATATCCAGTAGGTGAATAAATAAGCTGTAGTCTATCCAAGTAATGGAATATTACTGAATGCTAAAAAGAAATGAGCTATCAAGCCATGAAACAACATGGAGGAAACTTTAATGTATATCACTAGGTAAAGAAGCCAATTTGAAAAGGATACACACACACACACACACACACACACATATACACATACATATATACATATACATATATATATATATATATATATATATATATACATACACACACACACACTGTATGATTACAACTATATAACAATCTGGAAAAGGCAAAACTATGGAGACAGTAAAAAGATCAGTGGTCACCAGGGATTAGTGGGAAGGGAAGGATGAGCAGGTTGAGCACAGAGGATTTTTAGGGCAGTGAAACTATCTGTGTGATACTTTAATGATGGGTACATGTCGTTATACATTTGTCCAAACCCATAGAATGTACAACACCAAGAGTGAACCCTAATGTAAACTGTGGACTTCGAGTGACAGTGACGTGTCAATGTAGGTTCTTCAGTTGCAACAAATATCCATTCTGGTGGGTGATGTTGACCATTGGGGAAGCTAAGAATGTGTAAAGGCAGTGGGTATATGGAAAATCTCTCTTCTTTCCTCTCAATTTTGCTACGAACTTAAAATTCTAAAAAAATAATAATAATAGTCTTAAAATACACACATGCAAAAAAAGATTAACATATTTTTTCATCAAATTGGAAGTTTTCATGATGGTTTGGTGATATGGCCCAGCCTGGTACTGAAGCTAAACAGATATTTATGATTCTAAATTTGGACTGGGAAAAGTGCCACCATGAGTCAGCATAGGGTGTTCTATCCACAAAGAGATGATGAAACTTCAGAAACAAGAGTTGGGGGGGGGGGAATAAGGCAAGGCTCAACTGCCCCTCTCCACAATGTCCTTCTCTTTCCTTATCAACTAACATATTCCTGACAACATCTAATTTGGAGAACTTTTTTGATTAAACCATTCACTTATCTTATACTCAGCATATAAATATTGAGTGAGTAATACGTGCTTGGCATTAATACTTTGAACAAGTATCTGCTGATCATCATTACACGTTAGATACAATAGTGACCAGGACTATTTCTCACCCTCAAGGTACATTTAGTCTTGGTATACTTACGTACACATCCATAAATAAAAGTGACTGTCATACTGTGTATAATATAGGAGAACTACTAATAAAATGACACAGATGTTCATAGAAGAATTATGTTTCTCATAATTGTTGGTGTCCAGAAAGAATTGAAGGAAAAAAGCTGACTTTTAGTTGGGTCTTCAAAGATAAATGAACAAAGTTGGGAATAGGGGACAGAGAATATTTTAGTAAGGGGAAAAGACAGTTAAGTCATGCAGAAACAGGAGGGCAACAGAGCACAGGAAAGAATATTAAATGAAAAACATGGGAAAATTGAAATTGATTGGGGTCAAATTACAGAAGGATAAAGTCATGGTGACTGTGAATCTTAAGAAAACAAGGAAAAACATTACTAGTGAAGACCATTATAAAAGTTAAAATGGTCTTAATGAGATTTCTGTTGGATCTTGTAAGGCTAAAAAGGATAAGTGAAAATAATCATTTTAGATGTACAGTGAACCTAGAGAAAGCATTATCACAAAAGATCATTTCTGAAATTGAGACTATTAAGTATAAGGAAGATAATCCCCACTTATGAAGAAGTGGCAGAAAAATAGGTACAATTGGACCAAGATAGGAATATTTATTTCTATACTTACATTTTACGTTAACAGTTCTTGAAATGTGATGTGTAAAGACATGAATAGAATCTGATTGAACCAGAAAATTGGCTATGGAGCAGCAATGCAAAGAGAAGAATGGATTTTATTGTAAATAGTGCAATTTCGAGATTTTAAGGAGCCGATATGCATCTTACATTGCTTCCCTTACCCACCCCATCATTAAGATATCTTTTCATTAAAAAAAGAAGAAATAGTTTGGGAGAGTAATTGAGTTAATATCAAAGGGAAGTGTTTTAAGCTGTTAAGGAAAGCACTCTAGGACACCAACTTATTGTTACTAAGGATCACAATAATAATGACAAAGAAACCTCACTGGTAGGGAGCCAGCACCTTGTTTTTGAAAGGGAGGAGAAAGGAAAGAGCCAATGTGTTAGCATTGCCTATAGCAATATAGGGTATGGAGCCAGATGCAGGCAGGGAAGCAATTTTTCCCAATAGCTGCAATTCACTTCTTAGATCTTTAGACATAGAGAATCATCAGATAACGTTAACGAAAAAGTAGTGGGAGGAACCCAGATGCCCACTGAATGGAGAAGTCTCAGCACTGTGCTGGGACACAACTGTCAGTATTAGACACTGCTGTTATGATAATGGGTCTGATTTGGCACTCACCTATGCCACCCATCTGTTGGCTGTTTGCAGGATTAAAGCAAGAAAGTGGGCAGATTTCTTCCTATTCAAAGCATGAGCAGTTTGCCATTCCTCATTTAGGATTTAATGTACATTTTAGGGAGATTGCTCCAGTAGCAAATGATAAGGAAGGGAAGAGAGAGCATCTCCTGGAGATCACAAATTATTTAGAACAAGCAGCAAGAAGTACTGGTAAAGATGTTCATTGTGAAGGCAGACTGTTAAACCATGTTTGAAGAATTCTGTGGACCTTGCTTCATATCAGGATTAGAAAAATAAATATGGACTCAGCTTTTTCTGAGGACAAGTTTATTTTCTTAATACAATTGAAGTCTTGCACAAAGATGATTGATTAGTACTGTTTCCTTTTTATCACCTCTCCTTAATTCTATTTGTATCAGACACAGGTCCTGGAGAATGTTGTTTTCAGACCTGGTTGAATTCTGATTTCCTGCTAATATGTACTTGCTCAGCCACTTTAAGTGCTTATTTCTGTGTTCCTTTCTGCTCATTAGACTGTGTACTCACCGAAAGCAGGGTTGTATTCATCTCAGTGTTCATGAGCAGAAGCATGGAACATGGAGGTTCCAACATGGAGAAGATGAAGGCAAATATTTAAAGAAAGAATAGCAAGAGGAGCGGGGGGTACTTCATGTCCGTGATCAGGTCCACCATGTCCAGTCACCTGGGCTGACAATATAAGTGATGGGAATTCTTGGAAACCCAAGAGAAGATCTCACGGCTCTCAGAGAAGCCACACTGTAGCCATCAAGTGAGTATGTGTGTGTTAACAGGGGCAAGAGGCTTCCCATCAGCACCATGATGTGGTCAGAAGATTACAAATGTTGCTTAACTGACTGGTGTCACTATCATGGCCAGAACCAACCAAAAAACCATGATGATTCTTGAGTCAGACTGATGCGTCAAAATGATCAGTCATTCCTTCAAAGGGAAAATGTATTTCCTTCTTGTGTTCTGGAATGTGGACATAGTGGTGCATCATTTTGGATTATGGGCATGACAGTAAAACCCTAAGATTGAAGGAGCCTGGTTCCCTGACAGGGAGACTGCATCATCTTGTGATTGCTTTCTCCTGTACAATTACATGTGGGAGAAATAGTTTCTTATTTAAGCTAGCAGTATCTTGAATTTCCAACATGCAGTCGAACATATACCCTAACTGACTTACATACTCTTGTCCTGCACGACTACTTCCTGACACTCTTTTCAGTGTTCATGAAATCATGAACTCTTCAAGGTGGAGAAGATCTTAAAATCACTAGTTTATGGTTTTCAATGAATGGACACAGAGGTATATTTGGAAGCATTGTCTCCAAAGTTGATAATGTAGAATTCATTTTCTCTCAATCTGTTTCCATCTACATTTTGATTTATTTAATTTCCTGCCACCTCTACATGCATAAGTTATCCATCTGCTTATGCCTCTCCTCTCCTTCACATCAGTAAGTTGTGTATGTCTGAAATAATTGTGATCACCAAAGTCACCCCTAAATATACCAAAGAACATCATAGAAATGTCGACTAGGAAAAGAGTACATCTGTAATATTCAAGTTTGCTAAATCTAAAAGCTTGGAAATCTAAAATTTATCTTTGATTCCTCTCTCACACACTCAACATCAAATCCATCAACAAGTCCTTTTAGATATACCCTTAAATATATTCTGAATCTGCCTTCTTTTCTTCATCTACACCACCACCATTCTTGCCCAAGCCACCATCATCTCCACTGTGGACAACGACAGTTGTGTCCTCAGTGATCTGCCTGCTCTCCTGCTCTGTCCCTCTACAGCCCTTTGTAAGAACAATCATATGGTAATTTAAATTTGATCCTGCAACTTTCCTGCATCAAATTCTTCATTGGTTTTTCATTTCCCTATACTCATTACACAACTCAAGCCTTTTTTCATGACCTATAAAGCCTGTAAGAACTAGCTTCTCCCTAGCTCTCATTCTTATTCCATATCTTTTTTTGTTTGTTTTGTTCTGTTTTTATTATAAAATAAGCGGAAAAGTTGAGGAATAATACAAAAGAACACCCACATACTTATTCTTTAGGTCATTCTGTTCCAACCATACTGGACACTTTACTCTTCCTTGAGTTTTTCATGTTCCTAACCATCTTACAGACTTCGAATTTGCTATGATCTTCTCTGATGTTAAATCTTTCCCTTAGGTCATTATGTGGCTATCTCTTTCTCTCTCAAACCTCAGCTCATCTAAGAGACAGCTTCATTGACACTGTCTAAAGTGCCCCCTCAACTCTAGTCAGTATCATGAATCCTGATGATTACAATGGTAACTTTCATGTTGTCTGCCTTTGCTGATCAGAATGTTGTATCTTTAGAGGTGGGGCCATACCTATCTCATTCCTATCTATAATCTTCAGTATCTAGAAGAGAGAACTCACCACAGAGTAGGTGCTCCGTAAGTATGTGTTGGATATTTAAACTGAAATAACTAATAAAAGAACAGTAACCTGAGATAGATAGGCACTCCCAGATCCTTAGCCCTGAGAGAATTTCCTTCTGAGTCACTGGTTGGTTAATAAACGACAAACAATAAAACCAATCAAACAAAAGTCAAACAAAACAAGAAATAATTGAAAGTGTTTTAGCTAACTACTGCAGATAAATACACACCTAAAAAAAAAGGAATCAAATAAACACCAAATATCAATAATCATTGATTTTACCTAATTTAATTACTGTTTGCTTTTTTTGTTGCAAGACCCAAGCATTTCCAGGACTGAGGGCCATCTTCAACTCTCTGCCACCACTAGCTTTTCTCAGATGATCCATTTAGCTGTTTCTTCCATCCAGAGTAGGACTCTCCCCAGCATTCTGCCACCACAAGCTTCCAGTAGACTTATCTGTGATACACAGAACAAATATTACAAGAATCTAATATTAAGATTAACCGTATTCTCACAAGGGGCCCCAGTATTTCCAAGATGGTATCTTTTTTTCCTTTTCAAAGATGGGAATGCAACCTCAGGCACACAATAGAAGCAGTGCCAATAAAGTCTATTCTTGTCAGCCTCACAAACAGCCTCATTACTTGGTAACTGCAAACATGGTTGGAAGTTGCTGCTCCCGCCAAGCTGAAGTCTACGGATGCCGAGGTCGAGTGATTGAAAATTCCAGATTACAAGCAGAAGGGGATGAAGAGTTGTTTATAACCCTTGCTCATCTGCTAAAAGCCTCTGGCCAGAAACAGTTCTCTGTTTGAAGGAAAGTAAATATCTTCCACAGCTGAAAATAAATGTGTTTTGAGGAAATTCTAGGCAGGACTTGTGGCAGGGAGCATGGCTTGCAGGCCTGGGGAAGGCATGGGGAGTGATAACTAGCAGTAGTTCCTCCAACCAGGGAGGTCCTGGCCTGGTATCAGCCAAGGCCGGGAGCCCTGCGCTTTAGCTTTTCTCTCAATATGAGATGGGATTAGTTCTGCCGTTGGAGAAACAAACCCCTCTTGGTTGAGTTTGGCTATAATTGGTAATTGTATCTTATTTGATGTAAGGGTTCTGTTTTCCCTGACTCCTTGAAAACCTGGACCACCCACCATTGAAACTGGTGGTGCCAGGATTCTGGTCCAACATCCAGGGACATAAGGACCTTAGCAGGGTTACTGCAATCTATCTTGGATTGTCTTACTACCAAACTGTTCCTCAATTACAGCTTTAAGTAGGAATTAAAAATAGGAATGAATTTCCTCTGTTCCCCATATCTCTCCACATTGACATATACACACATATTCATTCAATTATTAGAAACTATGAATTGAACTCTTTCTGTGCACCAGATACATCTTAGGTCTTGGTTAGGCAAACTGCCTACAGCAATTCAATGGTCTCCGCCATCAGCTGCCTCAAATTTCCACTGGGAAACACACATAAGCCAATAATTATGATGTAGTGTGATGACTCCAATAAGACAGATAGATACCAAGGATTGAAGGCTCAAATGTTGGAGGAATTTATGGCCTTCAGTTTGGGAGAGGAGGACTTAAAGCTGGAAACCGTAGAAGTTAAAGAGAATGAGATTTCCAGGTCTAGGTTGGAGATGGAGGAATTAAACAAGGAATTTGTTTTCAAAACAAACAGAAATATCGTTAAAGATTAATAGCTCTAGGTGGAGTTGTGGGCAGACCCTTTGACGAATGTAATGAAATCTATAGACTTTCTCCGTCAAGAATATAACGTCCATAAACAAACGCATGACTTCTTTAACGCAGCTCCAAAGAGATTATAGAAGCCTCTACATTAGGACAGGTTAATAATCTAGGACAACTTTAGTCTAAACTGCCTTTATTTCCTTTTACCTATAAAGCAATGTTTCTGAAAGTAAAGGCTTGAGCCAACTGCATTAGAAACACATGAGATATTTGTTTAAAATGCATATTCCTAGCGCTCCATGTCAGATCTATTTTTAAAAAGTTGCTCTAGTGTGAGGTCCAGGAATCTGCTTTTTAACAACCACATTTGTGTGATTCTGTGCAATGAGATCCTTTTTCAAAAATTATTTTATTTCAATTAATTAACCTAATGTATTATTGGTTTCAGGGGTACAGGTCTGTTATTCGTCAGTCTTAGATTAATACCCACTGCTCATTGCATCACGTGCCCTCCTTAATGTCCATCCCCCAGTCACCCCATCCCTCCATCCCTCTCCCCTCCAGCAACCCTCAGTTTGTTTCCTATGATTAAGAGTCTCTTATGGTTTGTTTCCCTCTCTGGTTTCGTCTTGTTTTATTTTTTCCTGTCTTCCCCTATGATCCTCTGTTTTGTGCAATGAAATCTTAATTGTTCCTGGGAGATTCTGGTATATATACCCTACACCCCAGGGCATTTCCTATTTATTTGGAATCACTTTGACCCCTCCCTTTTAAAGGAGGGGTGTTGCAGGCCTATATCTGTGGAGAGGCCTAAAGGACTTCTCTCACAGAAAATTGCAGAGTTCAAATTCTCTGGTTCACACTCCTCCTGTGCGGTCCATATAGTGAAATCAAGCTTTAGACAGCAAGCTCTGTTCATACTGACTTCGTTCCCCTGGGTTTGTCTTCTCTGCCCAAGAAGATTGCAAATTCTTGGACTGTTAGGTCCTAGCTTCTCATCTTGTATCCCTCAGATGGCTGGGCCCATGGTATGTGCCTCAGAAGTATTTATTGGTTATGGAATCAGTGTTCTTTCTTCCTCTTCCTTCAACACAGCTGGCCAGCCTCATTGCATCAGGATCCAAATGGTTTTTGTCACCTTTTGCGTTTGGTTTTAGGTTCTTCTTGTGCACTCCTGTGTCTATAGCATCCAGTGTATTTTACTGAAAAATGTTTTGTTAGATTTCTCCTCGGCTTTGCCTCTTCCTCCCCAACCCTGTCATAGAAAGCCCTTTGTGTTGAGCAAACAGACTCTAATCTGCACATCTTCCTCTGAGCTCCAACAGGGCTGCCAGGTGAGCATCCCGACACCAACCTGGAACATCTGTTCAGGTGGTCCAGAGCAGCAGGCAGTGATTGTGTGCGCAGTTCCCTTGTCTGATGGGCCCTAGGTCCAGCACGCTCAGGGAGGAAGCCAGGAGCACAAATGTTTGCCTTGCCGGCTGGAAGTCCTAAAAGCAGCTGCCTGCTGATTGATGATAACTTGCATAATGACACTGAGCGTTCACATGCTGCCAGGCATGAGTGAGACCCTGCGAGCTCCCCTGTGCAAGCCCTTGCTGGTTGGCCAAATCCTTATCTTCCAGCATGCAGGCAACAAAAACCAGCAAGAGCCAGAAAGTATCTGATCCAAAGATGCCCATTACAACCCCAATGGTTTTAACACATGGAGGGGCCGGAGGGGGGGAGAGGACTTGCTGCTTTCCACTTGCAAATTCACTAAGAAAACTACACACAAGGGGCTCAAAGCAGACATGACACCTATGTATTGGAATATCAGGGTAGGATACATTCGTATTTTTATGTTTTACGGATGAAAATGGAGTCTATTATGGAGCTCATAGAACTGACTTCTAGAAACATTTCTTTAAAAAAAAATTCCTCTTCTAGTGAGGCCAGATTTTAAGAAAGCTACAATACTTAGGTTCATTAACTTCGTATAGAATTTTCTTCACTACTATGACAAAAATGTGATCTTTGAAATTAAGACGGCCTACCAAAGTGGTTAAAAATGGCATTATAAAATGGAAGATTACCAATATGCAATCATTTGCATTGTTATTTCTCAAATGACTCTATTTCATTCAGTTTCATTCATTCAAGAGTCAGAACTCTTGCCACTTCTGTTGTGATTTATTCTAGTGGATCATAAATGGTTGCCTCGCCTGCTGTCTCACCCACTGTTTGCCCTCGACCACATGGCAGAGAGATTTCCCAAGGTCACAGGGGGTCAGATGACTCCCATTAACTCTATCTAGTTGCCTTCGGAGGGAAGTATTCAAACTCTGTTGTAGACTAGAGGCTTTATCATAATTCCCCACTTCTCTCCAAATGCAGATAAATCTACTCAGCAAGGGGGCCTACGAGTTTTCACATACCCGACTTTCGGTCTACTTCGCCATGGACAGAGAACACGTCATTCTTTATCCCCAGAATTTTGTCCACCCTACTTTCATCTGCCTTTCACATCGGTGGGACATTGCACTTAGCATATTGAGTTCTGCAGACTGTAAGTCTTAAAAGATGTTATCTGGGCTGTTAAAAAAAAAATTGGTCAAAGAAACTTGAGAAAATGGCAGAGATTATTAAAGCACACTATCATACTCGAATCTCTGAGCTATCCTATTATTAAAAAAAAAAGCAGTGTGGCTACTTTAACAAATCATTTCCCAAACATAGCTGAACTCAGAATACATTTTTTTTGGGAAGCACCTCTAAATTAATGTGTTTCATGGATCAACAATCTGGAAAATTTACTTCCCCCCCAGCCAGATTTATTGAACGTAATCAAATTCTGTATACAAAGAGACGTGGGGCGAGGGGAGGAGTCCAAGATGGCGGAGGAGCAGGAGGCTTAAATTTCGTCTGGTCCCAGGAATGCAGCTAGATAGCTATCAGAATTCTGAACACCTACAAACTCAACTGGAGAATGAAGAAAAGAATAGCAGCAACTCTAAGAACAGAATAGCCACCACTTTCTGCAAGGAACCCAGTTTAAAACAGGAGTTGAGCTCCAGCTCGGCGTTCCAAGATGGCGGAGGAGCAGGAGACCTAAAGTTCGTCTGGTCCCAGGAATTCAGCGAGAGAGCTACCAAACCATTCCGAATACCTATGAATGCAACTGGAGAATGAAGAAAAGAGTAGCAGAAACTCTATGAACAGAAAGGCAACCACTTTCTGCAAGGAGGAGAAAAGATGGAGGAGGAGTAGGCGACCCTTTCTCAGCTGGTCCGAGTCGAGCTGGATATCTACCAGACCATTCTGAACACCCACAGAATCAGCCTGAGACGCAGGAAGATACATCTGGATCTCTACAAATGAACATCTCCAGTGCTGAGTATTGAGGTACGAAGTGGGGAGCTGTGAATCCAAGCACAGATATAGGAAGATAAAGGGAAAGGGGAGGGAGCCTCTGCACTCAGGCGCCGGGAAGCAATAGCCCCTTGTGCTGGGGAGCGGGCTGGACTCTCTGATCAGCACCGGCAAGAGAGCGGACTGAGACAGTGAGCATGGGAACGCCCGTGTCCAAACTGAAAACAGGAGCTCCCGACCACACACTCGAACTAGAGTGAAACCGAGAGCTCGGGAGTGCAAGCACGACCAGACTGAAAACTGGCGCTCCAGAGCCCAGGCGAACCATACTGAAACAGGGAGCTCAGGAGCTCGGGAGCGCGCGCGGGGCAGCTGGCGGCTGGCGGGGTTAGAAACACAAAGGACAGAGACACACCAGCCCTGGAAGTGAGGGCTGGGACGCTGGGTGTGGGGCGCACAGCCCGGGATGCTGCAGGGTTGAGTGGCACCAACAGAAACAGAGTTAAAGTGGCCAGAACATCAGTGGAGAACGA
>NC_048230.1:52187034-52205999 GCF_002007445.2 Ailuropoda melanoleuca | reverse complement strand
CACTGCTGCTCTGACTCTCAGAAGAGGCACAGCAGACCACCAGGGAAAGCCGCCAGAGAACAAAAGCCTGGAAACACCGGCTCACAGGGTGCCCATCCCCATCCCTCCTCGCAGGGGACACAGAGACTCTACCCAAACAGGGTTTCCTGAGTATCAGCGCAGCAGGCCCCTCCCCCAGAAGGCTGGCTGAAAAATCAAGAAGCCCACAACCCAGGGTGCCTGAGTGGCTCAGTCATTAAGTGCCTGTCTTCGGATTAGGGCATGATCACAGCGTTCCAGAAAGGAGTCCCTCATCGGGCTTCTCCGCTTGTACTGTATGGTGACTAACATAATATAATAAAAAATCATTTAAAAATTGTAATTTCTTCTATAAGAAGTATTTTCATTGCTAAGTAAAATGTAAGGGTAGTCCTAAAAAAAAAAAAAAAAAGAGAGAGAGACGTGGGCCTGCTGCTTCAAAACATGAGCCTTTCTTACTAATATTTTGATAAGTCAGTCCACTGAGGGTCAAAAAGCAGCTTACTCTATAATTAATAGAAAAGTGCCCAATGCACACTAGATGAATGACCTCACTTCTGGAACTTTATTAATTCTACAAGATAATTGGTACAGGTCAGACTGAGCCCCTATGACAGGCTGCTGGAGAACTGATAGGAGATGTCAAGAGGCCATTTGGTGAACTGCCACTGTGATGCCATCAGAGTTCTGCATCCTAATGTTACCGTTATCTGATTCTACAGACACTGTAGGAAAATCAGTGGGGTCTGAGGTTAGCTTAGCAGCTTGCTGAACTAGAGCAGATATCACCCCAGCATGCTCACTTGATGGGGTCCCACAGCAACCCAGATTAAGTCCTTGTGAATCTGTGCACTGGACTCCAACAACGGATGGATTCTTCACTGTGTCCTTCAAGTGCTGCTCCAAGGTCACCTCTATCCTGCCCACTGTCTGCCCAGCCCCGGATCCCACAGTGCATCACATCCTTCTCCACCCCAGGCCTGGAGTGCATGTCACTCACTCACTCACATGGAAAACTTACTTCTTTGCCTCTTATGTACCCTCATATATATATATATGTAAATGCTTTTGTTTTCCTTATGGCATTCACTTAGCGAAGCATTCCAAGACATTCTATTACCTTGGGCAAGTTACTGATCATTTTCAAACTAGTCAAGATTCCTTTGGTTGTAATTTACAGAGACCAAATTCAGATTAGTTTAAGCAAATGGAGAAGATTTCATAGCTTGAATATTTGGCAAACACAGTGGTGATGATATTCTTAGTTATCCCTCAATGGTTTTCAATAGAGGGTGATTGTGCCCCTCCTCATCCCACTCCCCAGGAGAAATTTGACAATGTCTGAAGACATCCTTGTCACAACTGCAGAAAAGTGGGTGCTTCTGGCATTGAGTGGCCTGTAGAGGTCAGCACAAAAGAGTCCCCTTCCCTAGTGAGGAACTACTTAGTCCAAAATGTCAGCAGTGCCAAAATTGAAAAACTGTGATTATAATTAGGTCTAAATACTCAAAGTCATTAGGAATTCTTTGGTATTCTCTCATGTCTTCTGTCAAAGTTGGGTTTTATCTTTGAATAGCAGGAAATATGGCTGCTGCCTACATCAGATCCACTTATATCCAGTTCTATGACCTAATAGAAGAAAAGTCTTCCTCACTGGTTTCAGTAATAAAAATACCAGAGAGAGGCGCCTGAGTGGCACAGCGGTTGAGCGTCTGCCTTCGGCTCAGGGCGTGATCCCGGCTTTATGGGATCGAGCCCCACATCAGGCTCCTCCGCTGTGAGCCTGCTTCTTCCTCTCCCACTCCCCCTGCTTGTGTTCCCTCTCTCGCTGGCTGTCTCTATCCCTGTCGAATAAATAAATAAAATCTTTTAAAAAAAAAATGAAAAATAGCAGAGAGTTCATTTGATTGATCCAAGTTTGATCACATGATCATTACAAAATCACTCCCTATAGATGTTACAATGATCCCAGCATGTCCCTATCTTTGGGGTGAGGATAGCAAAACTGTATTAGACAAAAGCAACATTTATCATGCTTCCTTGGAATTCACTTTCTTATTTTAAAATAGAAACAATAATTTATCTCATAAAATATGAGGCTTATTTTTAATGCATGTAAAAATTCTGACAGGACATTCGAAGCAAGGAACATGTTTAATGGTAGATATTATAATCAGCAGACATACTTTTTAAATATTTTTATTATGTCAAGAGCACTTAACATGAAATCTACCCCCTTAACACATTTTTAAGCACATGATGCAATATTGTTTCCTATAAGCACAATGTTGTATAGCAGATCTCGAGAATTTATTCATCTTGCATGACTGAGATTTGATGTCCTTTGAACAGCAGCTCCCTGTTTCCCTCTTCCCTCAGCTCTGATAACCACCATTCTATTCTCTGTTTTTATAAGTGTGACTATTTTAAAGACCTCACATAAGTAAACTCATACAGTATTTGTTATTCTGTGTCTGGCTTATTTTTCTTAGCATAATATCATCCAGGTTCATCCTTCTCATCAGGATTTCCTTTGTTTTTAAGCCTGAATAATATTCTATTTATGTATATACCACATTTTCTTTACTTATCTGCCAATGAACATTAGGTTGTTTCTGTATCTTGGCTATTGTGAATGATAGCTACAATGAACATCAGAGTGCGTAGGTTTCTTCTAGATCCTGATTTCAGGGTGTTTTTTTTTTGGGGGGCATATGCTCAAAAGCAAGATTGCTGCTTCATATGCTAATTCTATTTTGAATTTTGGGGGAACCTCCACACAATTTTCCACAGTGGCTCCACCAGTTTGCATTCCCAGCAACAGTGCAAAAGGGTTCCAATTTCTCCACATCCTCTCCCACAGGGTTTGTTTGATTTGGTTTCGTTTTGCCTTGGAAGCACCTGTTCTAACATCTGTGAGATGACATCTCATTGTGGTTTTGATCAGCGTTTCTCCCATGATGAGTTATGTGGAGCATCTTTTCACATACTTATTGGCCATTTGTATTTCTTCTTTGGAGAATTATCTATTTAAACTCTTTATCCATTTTTTAGTGGGTATTTGATTTTTTGCTCTTGAGTTGGGGGACTTTCCTTACATGTTTTGGATGTTACTCCTTTATCAGATTATGGTTTGCAAATATTTTCTCTCATTCTATAGGTTGCCTTTTTGCTCTGTTGATTGTTTCCTTTGCTTCACAGACACTTTTCAGTTTAATGTAATCCCACATGTCTAATTTTGCTTTTGTTGCTTGTGTTTCTGTTGTCATATTGATTGGTGGATATTTAATGATTATGCCAATTAAAAGACAGATAAGAAAACAGTATAGACAATCTGTGCTATGGGGGAAAAAAAAACAGTATCATATGCAATCCAGAAATCAGAAAACCATTGTTTTTACTTCATTTTAATTTTGATTTTCAAATATCAGCAATTGGGTTTTTACATTTGCTTGCTAACAGAAGTATACCACAAGCTGATAAAATCTACCTGGTAGCTGTGGTCTCCGGAGTCCATTTAAAGTTGTGAAATATACACAGTTTGAAATGTTTGCTGTCAAGGCAGCATTTAAATTCTCAGACCAATTAAGTCTAATTATTGAGTGAATAGTAATACTTTTCTTCAACAATGTGATGGTTAAATTAAAATTCATTTTCAAATTTGAAGGTAACACCTACTAACTGTCAGTCAAGTGTTTATTTGAGGATTTGGTGAGAAAGAAAAAATAGAGATTAAAAATACTAGCTTGAAGTGAGGCCTTTCTTTTAGTATGAGCATTATACTTGAATAATACAAAAATCTTGCTTTTTTAACCCAGGACCATGGCAAACCTAAAACAGACCTTTCTGAAACTCATAAACATAGCCTAGTAAAGATTTCAAGCATAGGCGAGTTAGAGGTAACTTATGGACTTAGAATCCTGGAAACATCCCATCAATTGTTACATGATTAACATCAAATCTCACTGTTCTCACTAGCTATATTAAAAATACATAACATTTCTCTTGTTTGACATGAGCTTTTGTGGAGAGCTACAAAACATAAACAGATAGATAAACACCTGGCTACAGAGATTTACACAGGGCAAAAAAAAAAAAAAAAAACCTTAAAATGGCAGTCAACAAAGAAAACCATCTCATTGGGTATAAAAATCACTGAGTTAAATATGCACAGGGAACAATAGATGAGTAATACTCCAAACTTCTATCCACTGTGCTACAGAAATATTTACACTGAGCTCAAATTTTGCTCACTGGGGGATAGATGAAGTGAGAGGCTCTGTGCAGTATGGCCAATATTAACCACATTTTCTGGTGAACACTAAACAGGGAATAGGCTCAATTTTATACTCTATTATATTTTTAATGAAGGCATGCAGCAAATTATAAAGAATAATGCAATAGTACTTATGGATTCTACCATCCCACCTCATTACCCACATGGATAAAATCACCTTGGGTTGTCCTGTCCAATTAAACCCTCTCCCTGTCCTTGCCCTTGACTCAACATAGTGTTTCCAAGATTTATTCATCTTAATACATATAACTTTATCCAACAACCTGTGACTTTTTTTAAGAAAGAGAGTCATTAATATCTCTGTACCAGCTGTCTGTATACCAGTCTGTGCCAAGCCATTTTACTTTTGTCTAGTTTGTTATAAACTTACAATGAGCTTGAGAAATTGATCTTATCTTTCCTATTTTCTTTTCTTGCACATTTGGAAAAAATGAGTCTTATAGAATATAAACAAGTTGCTTAGTTCATATGACATAATACCAAGCAACATAACAAGTGCAAATATTCAAGAATATACTCAGTTTGGGAGGATAAATATGTGCTGTTCTGTTACTTACAAAATGGACCAAATAAATACTTCTATTTTTCTAGGAAACAGAAGAAATGATTTCATATAGTTGAATATTAGGAATTTCCATTTCACACACTGAAGTTTTCAGGTTTAAAGAATCAGAAAGACTCTATTGGTTTATGTTGCATATAAGAACTCCATCATGGCAATATTATACACAAAGTAAAGTGGAAAATAGAGGATATTACTTGACTATTCCACCCTATGAAAATTCAAATTGGTTGTTTGCATGTACATTAATGATCCTATGTATTCGGGCCCATAATTAAGGGGCATCATTCACCATTTAAAAATCTGCTTTGTTTAACACAAAAGAACATAATATAGCAACTGCTCCCACCCCCAAATATCACCCATTAAGATATTCTGGTGGTGGCTTTCTGTGTTCATCATACTCACCTTTTAGCAATTCGCATGTCTAAATTGTGTAGGATAAAATGTTTTATAAACAATAAAGCCAATTTAAGAAATGACCACTGTGACAGCAAAATAAATAAAAATGAGTAATTCCTCAAAGTATAAATTTAAGAGATTGTAGTATAATTTTGTTTTGATTGTGTTTTTGTTTCCTTCCTACTCTCCCCCTCTTCCTTCCACAAAGGAATTTTCAGGGTGCGGTTTGGTTACATATGCCTACCAAGCCATATATTAATAAAAGGTTCACTTCTGGCACGTATATGTAGTTCACAGCCACCTGCTTAATTTTCACCATGTCCTCTGTAAATTATCCATTCCCTTTCTAGGTCAAACAAAATGTATTTTCAAAGTATGTATGAAATAACCTTCCTTCATAAAAAAAGAAAAATTTAAAACATTGATTTTTTGCATTCAGGTCAATACTTGCTCTTTTTCTGAAGGAAATCTTTAAAAAGTCACAGCAATAATGAGAAAGAGGTCTTGAGCTAGTTTTCCTGTAGTGAAACTGTCCTTAGCCCACCATAATCTTTGAACAACATCCCCGCTACCAGGATCATCATCCAGGGTGGGAATTGTAAATCAAATGATGACTACTAAGATAACTGGAGTTCTCCTATATCCCTTTGCCCTTCCCTAATTTATTCTTCGGAGCCTGAAATTCTATGATTTAATATTCTTGCTTTCGAAATGAATGGGTTGTAACTGGCAGCCTTTGGACCTCAACTCTTTTTTTTTTTTTTAAAGATTTTTTATTTATTTTTTTGACAGAGATAGAGACAGCCAGCGAGAGAGGGAACACAAGCAGGGGGAGTGGGAGAGGAAGAAGCAGGCTCACAGCAGAGGAGCCTGATGTGGGGCTCGATCCCACAACGCCGGGATCACGCCCTGAGCCTAAGGCAGACGCTTAACCACTGTGCCACCCAGGCGCCCCTGGACCTCAACTCTTGGCAAAAGCAGCAAAGGGGAACAGAGTTCTTAGCAACGTCACTAAGTGTGTTAAGGCTTCTACACAGGGAGACTAAATTATAACTGTGTTTGTCTAGAAGTATGTTATCTCAAAGTAGAGCCATGTTTCTAAACCTTGGCCCTATCGATATTATGGACCAGATACTTCTTTGTCTTGGGATCTGTCCTGGACCTTGGCGGATGTTAGGAGCATACCTGGCCGCTACCCACTAGTTATCAGTAGCAACCCTACCTGGTTACCCTCTTGGTAAGCTGTAACAACAAAAAGTCTTTCCAGGCATTGCCAAATGTCTGCTGGGGGACACATCACTCCTGTGGGGCAGATCACCCTGAGAATCACTGACATGGTCTGGACAAAAGCACGGCCTGGAAATACTTCCTCACTAGAACAATAGTGTCTGGTGGACAAAGGATTTGTCTATTCTGTCTAGACCATATCCCTGGTATTTAGAACAGTGCCTGCTATATAGCGAGAAACCAGTAAATATTTGTGAAATGAATGAATAATTGAAACATCCAACACAAATGATGCTCCCTTCATAAAAGAGAATGCTACCCAGATATTTCAAAGTGAGGGTTTTAATATGTTTGTTAATGTGGTTGGGTGCTCATGAAATATTAAGTGAAAAAAAGCCAGATACAAGGTATGTCTAATTTATTCCCATTCTGTGGTATGAAAAAATATGTATCTTGAAGTATATGCAAAAATTGTGGCTATACTAGGTGGCAGGATTGCAGACTATTTTAATTTTCTTCTTATGCTTAATTATACATTGTTATGTGCAATATTTTTATAATACAAAGTTTGGTTGTTAGTTTACAGAAGACATAATAAAGAGCAGGGTAGGCCAAACACGCCACAGAAAGTCCTTTTCTAATTCTAAATTCTGCATAACAAGGTTTCTGAACACTAAAACATGCTAGGTGTCTGACCTGAGGGGAATAAACTGTTCTCTGAGAGAGCTGCTCTAGATATTGCCTGTTTCTAAAAATCACTATCTATGTGCCCCGTGTTGTCCTGGGTACCATGGAGACCCAGGAAAAAGTTCAGAATCTAATTGGGGAAATAAGACCTAGACACAGGATACCCTCAAAACAAAATGAAACAATATATAATGAGATGTTAAACTGTGTGCTGTGAACCCTGCTTTAGGATTTCATGGAGGAGAGGTCTCAAAGAATTAGTGCCCTGGAGAAGATGGGACTTCAGTTGAGTTACCAAGCATGAGTACGCTCAGATAAAAGGAGGATGGGAAAGAGCATGCCAGTGTAGGGAGAAGAGGCAAATACTTTGAATAAGGGCACAAAGAGAAAAAATGAGTACCGGTGGAAGTCATCGAAGATGCTGATCTCATTGAAACAGGTGTAAGCACCACCTACCAACAGAGATGCAACTGGCATCTTGGGAGGGACAATCCTCTGTTAAGGAGAAATGTTCCCAACATTACCAGAGCTTTGTATACCTTTGGCCCCAGTTGGAGAAGCATTCTCAGCAAAGGCAATTGTACACAAGCCATAGGCACCCTTTGAGACATTGGGCTCCAGCAATTTTTACCCATTTATTCTGTTTCTCCATGACCCTGAAAAACATCCAGTCGTTATAACCAGGAACTACATACATCTTCTCAAGTGCTCCCTAGAGGGTGATACTGCCCCAGCTGAGAACTGCCACGGGTCTACAGTCTATCTTTGGACGTTTTGGGCTGTGTGTTCCCTCCACTTCTACCCAATTTCATGTGCTTTCTATAAAAGTTGTGAGCCTCATTGTGGGAGAGCAGATTCTTCAGTCAGATACACAGGATTGGGATTTAGGCTGCCCCATCTGCTGGCTCTATAATTTCAGGCAAATTACTCCATTCTCTGTTTTCTCATATGTAAGCTAGTATGAATGAGTGTGTTATGGGTTGCACTATGTTCCCCAAAAAGGTTGTGTTGAAGTCCTAATCCTCGCAAGAGGTGACCTCGGAGCCGAGACCTGGTGAGGAGAAATGAGCAATGCTAATATCAGAAGCCATGTGTAGCAGGCAGGGAGGCAGCTAGTGCCAGGGGAGAAAGAACGTGGGACTTAGGAGGACAGATAGAAGTCTCCCGTGACTTACGTGCAGGGAGCACATGGTAGGCTAGCATGCAATTAATTCAGAGTTAGTGAGGAATCAAATTATGGAAGACCTGGGGGGGGGTCGCATTTGACATGGGTTGTAAATAATTCTTCATGCAATGAAAGGCATTTGAATGGTTTTCAGGTGAAGGAAAGGAAAATAAGAGAGCTTAAGGAGAGAAAAAAAAATCAAGATTCCAAAGGAAGGACTTCTTTCTAGGGAGGTTTAACCTTATACGTTGTTATAAATAATTTTTCAAACAATTCAGTTGCCTGCATGGGTCTAACATACATCATTGTTATAAAGTGGTGTATATATACATAAAGCACAGTGGTTAGGAGCAAAGGATCCAGAATCGAAGGACCAGGTAATAGCCTCAGCTCTGTCATATAACGGAGCGTGGCCTTGGGCAAATTATATTTAGGCTTCAGTTTCCCTGTCTCTAAAATAAGAAATACCTAAGATATGCCATTACCTCATTGCTTCAAACATATTAAATGTTAGTGATTTTTATAACCTCCCACCATCATGATAAGCCTATGGAATCTATCATGGCAGAGAGCTTTGCACATAGTACTTGCAAATCTAGATTCTCTGGGGCATGATAGGGACCATATTTAACATTTATCACTGGTTTGTTGTTGTTGTTTTCTCCCCCAGGGCTGGGCCAAGTGTTTGGCACACAGTAGGCCATCAATAAATATTTGTTAAATTACTAAAAGAGGCAGATGCAGTATGTAATCAGCTTGGCTGAACCGTTTACCTGCTGATTTCCAATGATCCGTAACCCAGATATGATGTGTCCTTCCATATTTATTCTCAATTAGATGACAATATTTTAAACGCCCTTTGAATTAAACCAGTATTGTTTGTACCAAATTTGAACATTCTATGAACGAGAAGCCTCAGGGTGAAAGGGAGGCTGTAGCTTGTGTATAGGTTTTGTATCTATCTGAGTGAGACGATATAGTTTTGATGGAAAGCATCTACTGCTATAGAGCCATGGCTGAGTTGTGTAAAGTATCCATGCATATTTCATGTTATCTATAAGCCAAGGCTTAGAAATGAAAAATGAAGGTTGTACTATCAAACTCAGAATTTGGGCAGACATTTTGATACAAAATCTGTCTGCAAAGAGAATTAATGTACCCAGATGAGGTAGACATAGCAACAGTTCAAAGGTATCTTTGGAAAGCAAGTCCATAACTCAACAATGTCTTACACATAGTAGGTATCCATTAAAAGAACCTTGGTGACACAGATAATAAACAATAGTATTATATAATGTTAAAACAAGTATGTTTTGGGAATAAGATAATTCAAATTCAGACTATTTGTTTCCCAAGCTATGTTTCCTTGAGCAAATTACTTATTCTGAGTGAAATCTCAGGGTCCACATACATCTCCAGAAAGACTTCTCTTATGGGGCTGTTAGTGTTGCATGAGAGAATGTGTATAGCACATAGTAAGTATTACATGATGCATTACTTGTTGGTTCTGCCATTGTCATCATTGTTATTTTTTTTAAAGATTCATTTATTTCAGAGAGAGAGTGGGAGAAGGGGCAGAGAGAGAGGAGAGAGAGAATCCTCAAGGAGACTCCCTGCCGAGCGCGTAGCCCTATGCAGGGCTGGATCCCAGGACCCTGAGATCATGACCTGAGCCAGGATCAAGAGTTGGTTGCTCAACTGACTGAGCCACACAGGCACCCCAGGCATTGTTATTTTTATTATTAAATGTTCATCAATTCAATCATACACATCATATTCTATACAGAAGAATGGGTAACAGATTTCCAATTCAACCATAACAGAATAATGAGTGACTTACCATCTCTTCCCCACCAAACAGAACCATAAAACTGGATAAAATATAGGAAGCCTTCAATCCAATTCAACCATTCACAGAAAAAGGAAAAATCATATAATCATCACAACAGATGAGGAAAAGCATGGAACAAAATCAGAGGCTTCCTCAATCTGTAAAATTTTCTGATGGGAATCTATGAAAAACACACAGGTACCACTGTATCTGAAAGATACCTCTTGAAGATCTGTCATGAAAGACAAAACAAGTTTTCCTTAAGATTGGGAACACTAAATTTTATTCAGCATGGTACCACAGGCACCAGCAAGTGTGATAACACCAAAATCAATAAACACACATGCAAATACAGGGAAAAAAATTAAAAGCTATAAACATTAAAATAAATAAATTAAAGTGTTCTTTTTTAAAGGATTTTATTTATTTGAAAGAGGAGGAGGACACGCAAGAGTGGGGGGTGAGGCAGAAGGAGAAGCAGACTCCCCTCTGAGTGTGGAGCCAGAGGGCGGGCTTGATCTGAGGACCCCAAGATCATGATCTGAGCTGAAGTTAGGTACTTAACCGACTACACCACCCAGGCACCCAAAAGTATTTTTATTTACAGATTACATAATTGTTTATGTAGATTTTTCTAAGGCTACTAAATCTAATAAGGTGATTTAACAAGGTTGCAAGAGCTAATGTCAATGTATGAAAAGAAATTTTATTTCTATATACTTGCCAAAAATTGGAATTTATTTTTATTTCTATATACTTGCCAAAAATTGGAATTTATTTTTTAAATACCAGTAGCATCAGTATACATAAAATAATTAGTGATAGATTTTATGAAACATGTGCAAGACCACCCTATTGAAAACACATAGTATTGCTGAGAATAAAATTAAGAGGATCTAAGTAAATAGATAAACTATATGTTTTTTAAATTTCTGTATTGTTAACTGTCAAATTTATAGAATCGATACAATCTTAATCATAATCTCAGTGACTATTTTTAGGGTTGTTAATTTGACAGATTCTATAGATTTATATAGAAATGTGAAGATTTAGAGCTTAACTGAGGCAATAGCAATATTTAAAAAAATTGCAGGAGCACCTGGGCAGCTCAGTTGGTTAAGCATCTGACTTTGACTCAGGTCATGATATCTGGGTCTTGGGATCAAGCCCCATATTCAGCCCCATGTGGAGCCACTGTTTGGAACCCCTGCTCAGCAGGGAGCCTAGGGGGTCTGCTTGTCTCCCAGCCCCTCCTCCACTTATGCTTGTGGGTGGGGGGAGACAGCGCTTGTGTGCCCTCTCTCTCTCTCAAATAAATAAAATCTTTAAAAAAAAATAGCAAAGACTTTCCCTTACCTGATTTTAAGACTTGCCATAATTCTACACTAATCAAGCATTGGCATAAAAATAAATGACCTGAATACATACAGAATCCAGAAATAGACACATATGTATATAATCAATTATTTTTGCAGTTACCAAAACATTTCAATGGGGAAAAGAAAGTCTGTTCAACAAATGATGCTAGAACAATTCGAGATACACATGAAACAAAAGATGAAACTCAATGCCTTCTTCACTCCCAATGAAAAGTTTAAATCAAGATAGACATAGAACTAAATATAGGAGCTCAAACTGTAACATTTTTAAAATAAAGCATAAGAAAATATCTTTATGACCTTGAGTTAGGCAAAGATTCTTTCTTTGGGACACAAGAAACACTAAGCATATAAGCAAAAATTTAAGAAATTGACTTACATTCATTAGACATTATTAAGAAAATTTAACATGCATTCCATGAGTAGAATTTCTTTGAAGTGGTATATCCATTCAATGGATACCACTTAGCAATACAAGCAGCAAAGTAATGTATGTTACAACATGGATATATCCCCCAAAATTGATATATCTGTTGAATGAAATACAGATATATATGTTGAATGAAAAATGCCAGATCAAAGTGAATATATACTAGATAATTCCAGTATACAAAGTGCTAGAATAGTTGAAAATTAGTCCAATTTTATAAAAACTTAGAACAAGGGCTGCTTTTGAATTAGTGGTCAGGAATGGGCTGGAA
The DNA here is from genome assembly GCF_002007445.2 of Ailuropoda melanoleuca. Taxonomy (NCBI): domain Eukaryota; kingdom Metazoa; phylum Chordata; class Mammalia; order Carnivora; family Ursidae; genus Ailuropoda; species Ailuropoda melanoleuca. Next base: position 52,193,730 of record NC_048230.1, on the reverse strand, counting down.
AGGCACAAGGGAATCCATTAGGATGACAAAAATGTTCTGTATCTCTATAGAGATATCCATTACATAGTATATGCATTTGTCAAATCTTCCTGAATTTGTGGTATGTGAGTTATGGTAAGAAATACATATTTAGTCTTTGTCCCGGTTCTGAGAGCAATAAAGGTATCTTTTGTTATGTTAATGATAGCTTTTGGACTGCAGTAGAGAACAGTAGCTGGTTGCCAGGGGAACTAATTCTGTGAATAGAGGGTTGGAACTTTCAGACTCACCTCCGGACCTCTGTGGAGGAGAGAGGGGATAGAGGTTGATCAGCCAACCTCTATCCAATGAGTTAATCAATCACACCTATGCGAGGAAGCCTCCATTAAAATTCAGAAGGACTGAGGTTTCTGTGTTGGTGAACACTTGGAGATTTGGGGGAGAGTGGCAGGCATGGAGAGAGCATAGAAGCTCTGTGACCTTTCCTCTTACTTTGCCTTATGTATCTCTTTCATCTGGCTTTCCTGGGTTATATTCTTTTATTATAAACTGGTAATATAGTGAGTAAAATGTTTCTCTGAGTTCCATGAGCTGCTCTAGCAAAGTAATCAAACCCAAGGTGAGGGTCATTGGAACATCTGACCTATAGCTGGTTGGTCAGAAACACAGATAATAATCTGGACTTAGAACTGGTGTCTGAAGTGGAGAGGGGTGGGGAGAGTCAGTTTTGCAAGACTGAGTCCTTAACCTGGGGGATCTGGTGATATGACACTGAGCTGGTGTCCAAATAATTGTTGGAGGTGGGGGAAAACCTCCTCACACCAACATGATGGAATTGGGTTCAGAACCTCTGAGAATTACATGTGTCAGATTTGTGTATTTCACTCTGTAAATTTGCATCTAAAAATGGTTATAAAAGTATTATACTTGGCATTATTACTTACACGTTATTAATTCCAAATAAGACATTTTATACACCATCCTAAAATGGTATAGCATTGTCGATATAGAGGATGAGAGTTATGTTTACATTTTATAGTTACTCGTGGATTTCAGGTGTCTTTATAGTTCATGTATTCTGTTAAAAGGCCAGAGTTCACACCTGAGGTCTGTTATTATTCCGTTTGTCTTTGGTATGAAAATAGAGAGTAGAGGCACCTCGGTGGCTCAGTCGTTAAGCGNGTCTTTATAGTTCATGTATTCTGTTAAAAGGCCAGAGTTCACACCTGAGGTCTGTTATTATTCCGTTTGTCTTTGGTATGAAAATAGAGAGTAGAGGCACCTCTGTGGCTCAGTTGTTAAGCATCTGCCTTTGGCTCAGGGTGTGATCCCAGTGTTCTGGGATTGAGCCCCGCATCAGGCTCCTCTGCTGGGAGCCTACTTCTTTCTCTCNGGCTCAGGGTGTGATCCCAGTGTTCTGGGATTGAGCCCCGCATCAGGCTCCTCTGCTGGGAGCCTGCTTCTTTCTCTCCCACTCCCCCTGCTTGTGTTCCCGCTCTCGCTGCCTGTCTCTCTCTCTCTGCCAAATAAATAAATAAAATTTAAAAAAAAAGAAAAGAAAAATGAAAATAGAGAGTAGCCTGCTGTGGGTATTCATTGCATTTATCCTATATTATTATGTTCTCTAGGAAAAGCTAAGTGTAAATATTGCTAGAATGATGGATTTAATAAAAATGTTAACAGAAATAACAAAAAATTTTTAAAAAGTATTTACTCTGAAATATATACACGAGAAAGAGTTCTTTCACCTAAATGATTTTTCACGATAATATTAAGTTTACCCTTAAATGTGCCAAAATATTATTATTTTTATAATTTTTTTTTATTAACTCGTATTTTTTTATTAACTCGTATTTAGAACACCCACACTAAGTGCCGNTTTAAAAAGTATTTACTCTGAAATATATACACGAGAAAGAGTTCTTTCACCTAAATGATTTTTCACGATAATTTTAAGTTTACCCTTAAATGTGCCAAAATATGTTTTTTATTAACTCGTATTTAGAACACCCACACTAAGTGCCGGGTGATGACTTCAGTGCCTCCGTGCCCAGTAACCCTGTGGATTTACACTATTAGCCACACCCCCAACCCCTGCCATTTTGCAAATGAGGAAATTGGCACCCTTAACCACTAGGCTGTGCGGAGACTGAGTATATGACTTAGCTGGTTCTCAGTACCACTTACACATCTAAGTGGCTAGTTACTAAAAGCTAAATGAGCTCATCGAATTCAGGAGGGCTTAAATATGCACAGATTGTTGTTGTCCAAGGACTGTGGCCATGGAATGAAGGACGGCTGTGTTCTCAACTTCTTGGAAAACAGAGGGTTAGGTGTATAAGACTAGAAGAGTCTGTGTTTCTACTCTTGAAGAGACCATTAACAGCTGCGCTATCATCATGGCAAAAACTTTCTTACAGTGCCGAGTCCCTTTGTATTACCCTCTTGAAACTTAAATTAACGAGTACATTTAAAACTCAAAATTGAAACATGGAAAGATGGTATATAGAAGCCCTAGTGTTTTCCCCTAACCCCTTATTAAAATGTCTACACCAAAGTCTAACCTCAGAGAAGGTATTGTTTGCTACGTGAAGATCTTAGCCACTGTGTGGCCCTTTCCCCTAGGTTGCCTTCTTTGAAAAAGAGGAATTAGCCATCCTTTCCTCTGAATTCAACATCTGAAGTGACAAAGATAATGTTTTTCTTTACAAAGTCCTGCACTTCTTAGTTTGTGAGCTTCCTGGGTTCAGATTATGACCATAAGCAACTCTTTATGGCTTTCCCAAGAGGATGGACCCCTGTTTGTTTTTTTCCAAAAGGTGACAGGAAAATTCTTCTTTTGAAATACTAGAAAAGGCAGCATTAATAAAATAGCAGTACTGCTAAAATTAATTAATTAATTAGAAAAGAAAAGAAAAACAGCGATCATTAATCATTGAGCCTTTCACAAACACCACCTCATTTATCCTGCATTGGGACTGGGAATAGGTATCGTCTACTCAGTTCATACAGTTGTGGCTCAGCGGATTATATTTGCACAAAGTCACTCAGATGCCAAGAGGTGAAATTAGGATTTGAACTTACGTCATTTTGAGCCCATGTCCTGTGTTTGTATATTTAGCCATTTAAAATATTTTAACAAATTCACTTGATTGCTATTCTCTCACAAGTTTAAGAATTATTCGATATTAACCTGTTGACCTTTTATTCTTCCTCACAGAATATTATTCTTAAACATGGAAAGGAAATAAAATGCACACCAAGCAGCCAGAATGGTTAAATCTAGTTAACCCTATGATGCTTTTCGTCCACAGCTTTGTCTTCTTAACTTCCATTTGATTAGCTGAAAAATCCTACTGACAAAATAGAAGCTGTTACTAGTGGAATTCAACACTAAACTCTAGCTTTTCACGTTTGGCTTGTTGGACATCAAGATTCCAGTGTAGTCCCTAATTCCCTCTATCTGCTTTCCCTATGTGACCTCACACGGGCTGTGTTATTATGGTCATGCTGGTTGTTTTCAATCCCACCCCCAGCCCGTTTGTCTTCTTGGTGCTCCAATTCCCTGACTCCAACCATTTCTTCTGCCTGTAGAAATGATATCAGTGTCTAGAATTCAACAAGTCCACAAATGAACTCAGTTGCCTTTCTGCAAAATAAATGTTATAAATTTGGTCAAGAAAGAATAAAAAGACAATAGGGAAGCAGAGAGGGGAGAGAAGGAAGGGAGGGGAAGGGAAGAGAAGGTGGAAGGGAAGGCGGAGTGAGGGAGGAAGGACCAATTTTACACTCCATGTTTCTCTTTTCAGTGAAGGGCACCATCAGCCGTCATATGGCCAACCAGGTACCAGAGCACCACACTTGACTGCTTCTCATTCCATGTAGCCGGTTAATCACCAAGACCCTTTGACTTTACATTCTATATGTTTCTCAGATATTTATCATTTTCCCCATTGTTTTTGCCACGAATGTACGACTTCTGGCATCTGTCTTCAGGAATCAATCCACAAGCTTTCTAAAGGGGTTTCTGTTTTTTTCTTGCCCACTCCTCCCAACCAAGCTCCATGCTGTAAAGCAAGGGAGTGTTCAAAAATGAAAATCTGAGCATGCCACTCCCTTGTTCCTGGTATGGTATAGGGTTTATGGCAGGAACTATGGAGCCAGACTAGTTGAGTTGATCCTGGCTCTGTCATTCATAACCTTGAAGTTAGTTAACCTCTCTGTGCATCAGTTTTTTCTGTAAAATGGGAATAATAATAATCATACCTACTCATGCAATTATTATAAGACTGAATGAGTTAATACATGAAAAGTATACTATTTAAGAACTATATAGATGTTAGTTGTTGTTGTTGTTGGTATTGCTTAAGCCCCTCAATAAAGCCCAAACTGCATTATAGGGCTTACCAGGTTCTTTGTGGTCTGACTACCACACACCTCACTGGTCTAATTCTTCAGCATCTCCCAACCTCGCTGCGTAAGCTCTGGCCATAAAATTCTTTTGCTTCTTCCAATGCAGCAAGCTTTCTCTGATCTCTAGCTATTCCTTTATTTCTAGAACATGCTTTCTTTACCGTCTATATCTTCTTCTTCTTAAAGGTCTCAGTATCAATACTCCTTCCTCCTAGAAATGGTTCTTGAACCCCTAACCTGGGTGGGATGCCGTTCCTCAGTGATACTGTGACACTGCATGGTTTTCCATCTTGACCTACCATATTCTGCAGAACATTGCAACTGGCCATTTGCATGCCTGTCATTACCATTAAATGTAAAAACCATTAAATGGGTGGGCATCCCACCTTCCTTGTATTCTTCTGCATAATATCTGTTACAAAGTAAGTTCTTAATAAATACTTATCGAATTTGTTAAATGAATGGACTTTGTGCATTTTCTGACTGCACAAATGTTCACAGCCAAATATATTCCATACTTTGTCCAGTTTCTGGTGGAAAATATAAAGAAAATAAACAAATCCCTTAATACTAAGTTGATAGGTTGGGGGGTGAGGTGGGAAATCTTTTCCCCACCCCCAACCACTTCCTTTTTGTTCCAGATTTCCGGACTTATCATGAGAAACTAACCATAGTCATAATTTTGATTAGATTTTTTACTCATTCACACTGGTGAATCACTCTGACTGTTGATTTCCCCAAACTTAATAAAATTACTATATCTCATAACCATTATGATGCAGATTATCACAGTCTCAAGACTCAGAGATTACTGAAAAATTATAATTTGAAGAGCTATGATTTATCACTTATATCAGTTTTACTTAAATAAACAAGAGAAACATGTACAATTTCTGTTAAATTAATTTACAATTCCATAGAAATTTCCACAGATATGTGTGAAGAACAGTCATAATCATTTAATTAGGCTTCCAGTATATTAAAACCACTGTTAATGTTTGCTTGAATCATTTTCTCTTCTTGAATTGCCAGTGGTGATACAAACACAGTACCACATTATATTTGAAAGTGCAGGGAGAATTCTCCTTCAATGGTCCCAAAGGTATGAATTAAACTGCTAAAAAAGTACAATAAGTACTTCTGAGTTATAGCAACATTTTCTGAGCTAATTTTCAAGATATTAAGTCACTACAAATCCTTTTTTTTTCTGAAACAAAAGAAAATGAAAAGACTAGAATTGGCTATGAACTGTTACAAAATATGATTTGATCAAGAATAGGAGAATTTTAAATGCAAAAAAGATTGCCCCGCAGTCTCCAGACTTTCTGGAAAGATAAGTTGTGAGGGAAGACTATAGTAATTTTTCTAAGCATATCTCCTGGTTTTCTGTCCATTGAATAGACAAAAGAAAAAAAAGTTCTGGAGTAACAAACCAGCTTTTCCTTTCTTTTATACTGTCCCCAAGGCCACTTTAATCCTACACCTGTTAATAACGTGCCAAATGGGGACGAATCTTCCAAGGGAAAATCTTACTTCAATTTTCTTCATTCAGTGTCTACCTACTCCAGGTCATCTGAATTTTAATCCTACAAAATTATTTTATGTCTTTCCTAATAACAGCACACGGGTGATTTTGATAACCTTCCTTCCTTCCTTCCTTCCTTCCTTCCTTCCTTCCTTCCTTCCTTCCTTCCTTCTTCCTTCCCTCCCTCCCTCCCTCCTTCCTTCCCTCCTTCCCTCCTTCCTTCCCTCCTTCCTTCTACTTTCCTTCCTTCTTTTCTCCCTCCCTCCCTCCCTCCCTCCATCCATCCATCATCCATCTTTGGCACAGCTTGGCACTGGGCTACCAATTTGTTTATGACCCTTAATTTCCCCTCAATGAATCACAGTTCACACCAGGAGAGCCTAAGTGGGGTGATGTTTCTCTCCATCTGTTGTTTGTCATGTTAAATTTAGATATCTCTGGCAGTGCCCAGATTTGATAATGATAGGTGAGGGCATGTTATATATGTGCTAACAGAAAGGTATTTTATAAAATCCTGTATGCAATGAATAATTTTCTTCCCACTGCAGTTGTTCTTGCCTGCAGTAAACCTTAACTACAAAATGCTCAGCTGGAATTACTAACAAAATAACCTTTTCAAGTGATGTCTTTTTTTTTTTTTTCCTGGTATCATTTGAAGCATGATGACCAGTGAGGTAGAACTTTATCTTTTTTTTTCTTTTCTTTTCACTTCTTTTCTTTTCTTTTCTCTTTTTCTTTCCTTCCTTCCTTCCTTCCTTCCTTCCTTCCTTCCTTCCTTC